>NC_049911.1:17601902-17901902 GCF_001411555.2 Juglans regia | reverse complement strand
GAGGCAAAAGATTGCGTACCTGGAACACGCCAATCTTCCCATTGAAGTCAGATTCAGGCATCAAAAGCACCAAAGAAACATGAAATGTGTGACCTCTCGGAACACCCATAAACAACTGCTTCCTCCTGCTGAATCTTTCAACCCCAACATTACCAAGACAAAACACAGCCTTTGGATGAGCCTCAGTGTAATCAAAATACAACTTCTCCCTCACATAGACAGGATGTTCAACCCACAATTTTACCAATCCAACACCCACCACGACAGCCAGAACCAACAGCACCGTCAAAACCATGCACACGTACACAGCTCCCAGAAACCCAAAGCTCAACTTCTTTATCAAGACGGCGATGCCATGGGCGATGGTGGAGGGGACTTTCCGGACTGCGGATTCGACGGCTTCTTTGGTTTCCTCGGCACGGCGGTAGGACTCGGAGACGATGGAGAGAAGACAGAAGATGGGGGAGAAAAGAGTGACGAAGCAGTTGTAGATCAAGTCTGCTTGGAGGAGTATTAGTTTGGTGAAGCATTCTAATGGATTTGGCATCACAAAGTAGGCTTCTGCCCAGTCCTTCTCGGCCATATCTGGTTGTGATGGTGGAGACGGGGGCTAGCTGGAGGCTTTGGTTTTATGATCCCCGGGATTTGATTGTCGATTGGAGCTCTACGTGTGTCGTTTGCATGAGGGGGGACGCGAGACGTGGTGACAATAAAGTGCTAGGAGATGACATCTGTCATGGGTGCTGTGCTGCAGATCACATGCTATTTTGTATCTAATTAGCAAATATAAAGTTTAGAGAAATATTCTACTTAAAACTAATGTTTTAATCTATAAATTAATATAGTTTGTTGCGATTATAAAATTATTTTTATTAAAAATTAAAATTGATAAATTATATAAAATTACGTTAATTTATATAATTACTTTTATATAATTTTTTGATGACTATAACACTTCTTTAAAATCTATCAAATTTCTATAGAACGTTTGAGTTGTAATTTATCATTTTTAATTTACATCTTTCAATTTTTTTAATCAAAAGTTGTAAATAATTATAACAATTGAGTTAAGAAAACGGCTTGCTTTCTTTTTTTCTTTTTTTTTTTACCAAAGCGCAATAGTGCGCCCTTCAGATACTTTATCAGCCCGCAAATTTTACTATCATCATCTAAATTAAAATCACAATTTCAATCCAAATTTTTAAATCCATTCTAACAAATAAAGAAAGGACACATTACTTCTATCTCAATCACGAGTTTTGCTACTCATCATTTCTACACCATACTTTTTTTTATTTTTTTTAGTTTTATTCTTCTTAAACTTATTAAAATTTTCTACTCATCATCCATATACCACATATTTAGTAAGAGAAAAAAATAAAAAAGTGTGGTGTGTAGTGTGTAGAGATGATGAATAAAATTTTTCTAAAATAATGCAATCTTAGAGTTTGTTTGGCAACATATAATTGTTCTCAAATATTGTCAGATAGTCCTTTCTCACATACAAAATACTTTCTATTTCAAATATTCAACTTTTTTATTCAACTTTTTTCTCTTTTATTTTCTTAAATTCAATAAAATCTTTTAACTCAAATTATTTCACTATTATTTACAAATATACTAAAATATCCCAAACATCCAAACGGATTCTTAGATTCCAACAAACAAATAGGAGTTCAAATAGATGGTTCTGTTATGGTCCTCTGTGATGATACGAAGGAGACGAGCAGAGGTTAGGGTTCGCAAGGAAGAATAAGAGAAGGGAAGTCAGAGGAAGTAGAACTGATCTGAATGCTGGGAAGGTTCGGGACTTAGACGCATGAAGAACTCAAAACGCACAGCTGAAGCTTACAAACCGCACCGTTTAGCCACAAGTCTGGGACTCCAAAACGCACCGCTGAAGCTCACCTCAACGCACCGTTTCACTTGAATAATGAAGATTCCAGAAGACTGAAATTATCTTGTTATTTTCTTTTCATTTTGAAGACGGTTATTTGCTTTACACGTGTTCCTATTTTATTTGCTTATGTTAAATTCCTGTGGGGGATTTGAAGGATGGCACGGGAGTGTCAGAGGGGGACTATAATTTTCATGAGATAAATTCTTGTTAGGAGGTTAAGGGATTCCCTCGAAGAACCCTAATATCATTTCACATTTCCAGATTTTTTCCTTGTCATTTTCACAAACACCTATCCTGCATTACTTTCTTTCCTATTCATACATATATTCCATTCCATATTCGGCCTATTTACAGATCCAATATACAGAACCATTACAAGTGGTATCCAGAGCCCTACGTTCCTAATGGCTGAAACTCAAAATCCAAGAACCAAACAACAACAGCAGGAAATGCTGGTTCATCATGACCAAGCAATCCAAGATCTTAGAGAACAAATGCATCAAATGACAGATATGATGAGAACACTGCTAGCTAACCAAGCCTAGGAGCATCACCGTGAACAGCAAATGGAAGGGGAGCAGGAGGTTGACCACCGCAGGCAAGGAACCAGAGGAGTTAAACTGGACTTCCCTCACTTCCGTGGAGAGGATCCAGCGGCTTGGCTCTTCAAGGTGTCCCATTACTTTACATTCTATCAAACACCTCCTGCACAGCGCCTAATGATGGCCTCTTATCACATGGAGGGCGAGGCCCTTGTGTGGTACCAGGATGCATTCGACACGGGACAGTTTACATGCTGGCAGACTTTTTCACAGGCTCTGCAACAGCGTTTTGGTCCCACAGCGTACGATGACCCGATGGAAGCTCTAACTAGGCTGAAACAAACGTCTACGGTGGCTGCTTACAAGGGTCAGTTTGAGGCTCTCTCAAACCGACTCAAAGCACTGTCTGAACCTCATAAGTTGAGCTGCTTCTTAAGCGGACTCAACGATGAAATCCGTCTTCCTCTTCGATTACTGAATCCAGTGAGCCTGCACGCAGCATATGGCCTCGCAAAAATACAAGAAGAATATTGTGTGAGTAAGAAAAAAAGTTTCAGACCATGGGGAGATCGAAACAACCAACAAAGTACCACTGGAAATCAGTGGTCAGCTTCTAATGCGAGTAATGCACATACTCCAAGAACCCCTACCCCTATACGAAAGATTTCCTCTAGCCAAATGGATGAAAAGAGAAAGCGTGGTTTGTGTTACCACTGTGACGAAATATGGAATCCCAATCATGTGTGCAAGGCCCCAAAGATGTATTTCTTACAAGCCACAGAACAACCTTGCCAAGACAAAGGCGAGGATGTTTTCTATGATACAACCGAGTTGGATGAGACTGCTGCACAAACCACACCAGCTATAGAACCTGTCATTTCACTTAATGCCTTAACAGATACCCCTTGTCCTAAAACTATGAGATTGCTTGGAAAGATAGGTGCTGTTTCTGTGATTATTTTAGTGGATTCAGGAAGCACTCACAACTTCCTGGACCCATCTATACTGAAAAGAACTCAGTTGAGAGTTATTGACGATGTGCATTTGAACGTGTAAGTAGCAAATGGTGATATTATTAAAACTTTGGGCTCTTGTAGTGAGGTTACCACTAAGATCCAAGGGGCTTGTTTTACACCCTCTTATTTTGTGTTACCCTTAGCGGGCTGTGACGTTGTCTTAGGGATTCAATGGTTGGAACCCCTTGGTTCTATTGTTTGGAATTTTTATGCTTTGTCTATGCAGTTTCAATGGGGTGGAAAACCAATGGAGCTAAAGGGCCTTAAGTTGGAAGAAACTTCCGTGGGGGATTGCCATAAGCTGTTTATAAATTCTCTTTACAAGGGAAAAGGCCTAATCCTACAATTGTATGCACAATCTGCACTAGGGACCAGTGAGGTGCAGCATCCGCAAATAAAAGAGATTCTAACAGCTTTTCAAAATGTTTTTGAGGAACCAACTGGATTGCCACCTGTGAGGTCTCACGACCATAGAATAGTGCTGAAGGAAGGCACAAGCCCTATATCGACAAGGCCTTATCGATATCCCTTCTACCAAAAAACAGAAATTGAAAAAATAGTGTCAGATCTTCTTAAAACAGGGGTTATTAGGCCAAGCTCAAGTCCTTTTTCATCCCCTGTCCTGCTGGTCAGAAAAGCTGATGGAAGTTGGCGCTTATGTGTCGATTATCGGGCTTTAAACAAAGAAACAGTGAAGGACAAGTTCCCTATACCAGTGATTGATGAACTATTAGATGAATTACATGGAGCAGCAGTGTTTTCCAAACTGGACCTGAGGTCGGGATATCACCAAATTCGAGTGGTACCCGAGGATGTTCCTAAAACGGCCTTCCGCACTCATGAAGGCCACTATGAGTTCTTGGTCATGCCCTTTGGGCTTACCAATGCCCCATCCACCTTTCAAGGGTTGATGAACACCATTTTTAAGCCTTATTTGAGGAGGTTTGTCTTAGTATTTTTTTATGACATTTTGGTGTACAGCAGCACCATGCAGCAACATGTTGGACATTTACAGCAGGTTCTACAAACTTTATCCGTGCATTGTTTATTTGCTAAAATGTCCAAGTGTCAATTTGGGGTGAATGAGGTCGATTATCTGGGTCATATTGTGTCGGGGCAAGGGGTTAAAGCTGACCCAAAGAAGGTGGAAGCAATGCTGGACTGGCCTACTCCAGTTAACACTAAAAGTTTGAGGGGCTTCTTAGGCTTGACAGGCTATTATAGGAAGTTTATTAAGGGGTATGGCCTTATCGCAGCCCCACTCACGAACTTACTTAAGAAAAATTCTTTCAAGTGGGACGACAAAGCTAATAAGGCATTTTTGGAACTGAAAGCTGCTATCTCCGAACCACCAGTTCTAAGGTTGCCTGATTTTACACAAAACTTCACCATTGAGTGCGATGCAAGTGGATGTGGAGTTGGGGCAGTGTTAATGCAGGGAGGGCAGCCTATTGCTTTCTTAAGTAAGGCATTAAAGGGGAAGGCTCTTGATCTTTCTACATATGAAAAAGAACTGCTGGCTCTTGTTAGGCAGTCCACAAATGGAGGCCCTATTTGTTGGGCCAGACTTTTATTGTAAAAACAGACCAGCAGTCACTCAAATACTTGCTTGAGCAAAAGGTGGGTACGGTTAAACAACAAAAATAGATAACAAAACTAATGGGGTATGATTTCTCTATCCAGTACAAACAGGGCAAAGAAAATAAAGTGGCTGATGCCCTTTCTCGAAGGCATGAACCAGAATTGACAGCAAACGGGTTTTTGGGCCTTATCACATTCCCCACACCAGATTGGATAGAGGAACTCAAGGCGACATATGCAGCCTCACCTGAGTTAAGTGAGATCCTACAGCAGTTCACTACAAGTCAGCAGGGGCCTAAAGGTTATGTTCTAAGGCAAGGTTTGATCTTGAAGAAGGGTAGATTGGTCTTAGATCCGCAATCCTCATTCAAGACTAAGGTCCTACACTTTATCCATTCGGATCCTCAAGCTGGTCACTCCGGATTTTTAAAGACATACCAGAGACCAAAAAGAGATTTTTTTTGGCACGGAATGAAAAAGGACATCAAACAGTTAGTGAGGGAGTGTGATGTATGCCAGGTGAATAAAACAGAACTCATTTTAACCCCTGGCCTTCTTCAACCCCTTCCCATTCCAAATCAGGCATGGGAAGCGATCTCATTAGACTTTATCGAAGGGCTGCCTAAATCCCAAGGGGTGAGTGTGATATTGGTGGTTGTTGATCGATTAACAAAATATGGCCATTTTCTGACTTTGGCACACCCTTACCCAGCTGCTGGGGTCGCCCAATTATTTCTCAAAGAAGTCTTTAAACTACATGGTCTTCCTAAAATTATGCTCTCTGACCGTGACCCTATTTTTCTAAGCACTTTTTGGAAGGCCTTATTCGAGTTGCAGGGATCCACATTACAGTACAGTTCAGCCTACCATCCGCAAACTGATGGTCAGACTGAAGCACTCAATAAAACTCTCGAAGGATATCTACGTTGCTATGCCGGAGCTAAACCTAAAGGCTGGGTGCAGTGGTTAGCACTGGCCGAATGGTGGTATAACACCTCATACCACACTTCGACAAGAATCTCTCCATTTGAGGCTCTATATGGGTACTGTCCTCCGAAACTAAGTTCATATATCCCGGGCACAGCAATAAACGATGCAGTTGATACACAGTTACGCACAAGAGATCAGATCACTACATTATTGAAGCAAAATTTGGAGACATCGCAACAAAGAATGAAACTTTATGCTGACAGGAAAAGAACCGAAAGAGAATTCATGGAGGGCGACTGGGTTTACCTCCGTCTACAGCCATATCGACAGCACTCACTTTCGGCAAGGCAAAACCTCAAACTGTCCCCGCGATTTTACGGGCCATTTCAGGTAGTCCAACGAGTTGGGAGGGTCGCCTACAAGCTTGATCTTCCCCCCTCATCACGGATCCACCCTACTTTTCACGTTTCCTGTCTGAAACACAAGCTGGGAAGCCAGATCTGCCAGCTACCGACACTTCCTCCAGTTAACACTGACGGGGAGCTCTTACCCGAACCAGAGGCCATCATCGACAGACGCATTCGACAGCATGGAGACCGAGCTCTCACGGAGGTTTTGATCAAGTGGATCGGGGCTTCCTCGAAGAATAACAGCTGGGAACCACTCGGAAGGTTGAAGGAACTCTATCCGAACCTTGTGGGCAAGGTTCTTTAACGGGGGAGGTTTGTTATGGTCCTCTGTGATGATACGAAGGAGACGAGCAGAGGTTAGGGTTCGCAAGGAAGAATAAGAGAAGGGAAGTCAGAGGAAGTAGAATTGATCTGAATGCTGGGAAGGTTCGGGACTTAGACGCATGAAGAACTCAAAACGCACAGCTGAAGCTTACAAACCGCACCGTTTAGCCACAAGTCTGGGACTCCAAAACGCACCGCTGAAGCTCACCTCAACGCACCGTTTCACTTGAATAATGAAGATTCCAGAAGACCGAAATTATCTTGTTATTTTCTTTTCATTTTGAAGACGGTTATTTGCTTTACACGTGTTCCTATTTTATTTGCTTATGTTGAATTCCTGTGGGGGATTTGAAGGATGGCACGGGAGTGTCAGAGGGGGACTATAATTTTCATGAGATGAATTCTTGTTAGGAGGTTAAGGGATTCCCTCGAAGAACCCTAATATCATTTCACATTTCCAGATTTTTTCCTTGTCATTTTCACAAACACCTATCCAGCATTACTTTCTTTCCTATTCATACATATATTCCATTCCATATTCGGCCTATTTACAGATCCAATATACAGAACCATTACAGGTTCCAAACAAAGTTTTTAGCCTTTGAAATTTTTGCTTCCTTTTATTGGGTCCAAACAGCAGAACTGAGCCGGATAAAGTAGGACACCAAATATTTGTTGTGTGAGTCCTGAGGGAGCCAGAGTTTTATGAATAATAATAAGATAGTTTATGAAAGTAATAAAATAGTTTGAATTGAATATTTTTTGAGTTTTGAGAAAGAAGTAAAAAAAAAAATTGAATAAAAAATATTATAAAATTAAAATATTGTTAGAATATAGTTTTATAATATTATTTTTATTTGAAAATTTGAAAAAATTGTAATTATTTTTTATTTTTTATTTAAAAGTTTGAAAAAATTGAAATGATTAGTTTGAAAAAATTATAATGATTAATTTAAAAATTTTATATTTAAATTATATTTAAAAATAAGATCAAATAAGATCAAATAAAAATTTTATATCTCATCTTACGTCCCAAATCTGCCATAAGTGACATTTTGGTAAAAGTTTTGCTACATATAAACGGTTGGTGTTAACACCACTACTAATTAAATGTGGTTTATTGTAATTTTAAAAAAATCAAAACACCAATTATGTTTTAACATAATTGATACGGAAAATTTTGACATCAACCATGTATTGGATGGGTTAGGAAAAAGCTTTACAAATACATTTTGTTACGAGTTGTGCTAGGCTGCCGCCCAGCTTTGATTGCTGGTCATGCTGCCTAGCACAAATTTTATTTTTTATTTTTTTATTTTTTTATTTTTTTTATTTTTATATTTTTTAGCATATTTAAAAAAAATTACACCAATATACTAAAAATTAATTCTTTAATCATTAACTAAAAAAAATTAAATATACAAGTAGTTAAAGTGAGAGGATAAACTAACATTTTCCTTTTGTCATAATTATAAAAGGTAGAAATTGTGTTTTGAAATAAAGGAAATATGTTATCCATGTGTCAGTAAAAAAAGCAGAAAAAATAAGGAAATTTGTTGTGCGTATCGGCGCAATCACGTACAGCGGTCAGAAAAAGAAGGAAATCTTCCTCAATATTTTGTTTAAAAAAGTAAACAACAAATTTATGACACAAAATCAATAAAAAACCAAAAATCATTAAAAAAAAAAAAAAAAAAAGGTCAAGCTCACTCTTCAAAAAAAGTTGATTTGGGTCATCTCATCAAAGATTTCATATATTAGAATTGTAGGGATCAAATTAACAGTCTATAATTTAGTCTCAAAATAAGGTCAAAAAGTACATTAAAAGATCAAACCATGAAGAGATAGGACTAGGACTATTCATCCCGTCCGAAACCTGGGAAACTGGATTTCGGTTCCGAGTTCTGGTCCGCAACAAATCCGAGTCGGAACCCGAGTTGCAAAACCCATGTAGACTCGGTACATGGGTTTTTGAATTTTTTTTGTTTGAAGAACTGGCAATTCAACAATAGCCAATTTACATGTTCGGAGCTTAGGATAAGTACAACAGTAGCCAAAACAATGGCATTTGAGGAGAAGTCTGGTTGAAATCTTGGAAGAGCATAATCCAATTGACCTTGCCAAATACATAAACTATGTAAGTGCCCCACAAGTTGGTGCCACAGTGACCTTTTCCGGCACAACACGCGACTCTTTCGATGGCAAAACAGTCTTGGAGCTGAGATACGAGGCGTATGTACCCATGGCAATTCGATGCCTTAAGTCCATTTGCTCTCATCCGCTAGATCCTCCTGGAATCTCCACTCCATTGCAGTTTCTCACCACCTGGGCCCAGTTCTAGTAGGAGAAACAAGCGTCTTCATTACAAGCTCATCAGTTCATCGAATTGATGCATTGCCTACTTGTACGTAAGGAAGAAAAACAAATCGAGGACCAGGTTGTAAATTTGGGTTCTGGATTTAAAACCCGGATTTATCCAGGTTTCGGCTCAGGTCTGACCGGTGCTAGGTCTGGGTTCCGGCCAGGATTTGAAACTCGGGTTTGCGGGCCGACACCTTGATGAACAGTCCTAGATAGGACAAGTTGACTCAGATTCTTAAAAGGAAAGAGATTCAGACTCCCAAAAGGAAAGAGACTCAGACTTCTAAAAGGAAAATACTTTATAAGGCAAGTTGGACTCAATCACTCTAAGGAAATAGACATTTATATAAGGAGCAGCTCTCCCACAAATCTGACAAGCTCGCTATACAAAATCTCTTTACAGAAGTTCTCTACGCCCAAACTACACCACACATAGCGACTCCAAAGAATCTCGCATAAATTTCTCCATTGTATTGTGAGATCTGTGAGGCATGAGAGATTGTAAATTCATCCATTATAATGGATTTCACCCCCCCAAATAACCCGTGGACATAGGATTTTATGCTGAACAATGTAAATCATTATGTCTCTCTATATTTATTTTTATTTGCTTACTTATTACATATTTTTTGGATGAACGCGAAGAACACCGAAGTCCAAATCATCATCGTGGGTCGAGTATGATTCTTTCCTCCCATTCGGTATGTTGTGAAAATTAAGGCATTAACAATTGGCAGTGTAACAGCCTACTAGAAATTCAATGGTGGAATTTCTATTACCTTTAGGAACTTCATGAAAACTCCATGAATCGACCAATAACATAAGTTTTAGTCTGTCAATATAGTCAATGATATTACTCACTAGTCACTATGGTGCTAGAAGTGAGATTTTAATTATTTGAGGTAGTTAGAAGTGTCAGAATACGTTATGGTCTACGATATTAGACTCAGTTGATTATTTAGGATTTTATGGCACAATCAGTCCATTTTCATATTTTTGGACAAAACGCCTGTTTGAAACTATGAAATTATTTTTAGGAGCACTTCGGGGTTGAATTTCGGTAAACGATTTTCACTGTAGGTTAATATGAATATTTAGGAATTTTTAGTGCTAAGTTTATGATTCATTTTTCTAGAGTGAATAGTAACCTCAGTAAGCACACCAGGTGCAGTGTTTCAAAATCACAGTGTAGAATGTCCAAATTAGAATTAGAGAAGTTTTATTTTGATACTTGGCAACATCTTAGCCACACATAGTGAATAGTATTAGACACTTAGCAACATGAGGAACGTTTGATGGATTTAAAGGAATCAAGGTGTGAGATCATGCCACCTAAGCAAAAATCTTGTTCCATCCGACCAATCAAATTGTGCCAAACCAGAGAGGATTTTCATCCTAGTGAAATCCTATATGGTTGGAATCCAACTAAGAACCCAAAAGTATAGTGGAAACCGAAGTTCTAAACGGTTTTATCCAAACCATAAAGTTGACCTCCAACACCTAAATGAATTAGTTTTTCGCATTATGATTAATCACTTGATTAAATTACTTCCACATGCTATTAATCATTCAAATTTGTGTTAGAACATCATTATCCAACCTTGTTAACCTTGAAAAATTGATTGGGCCAAGAGATATTGGATTTAAGCTTGATAGCAACCCAAACCCTATTAAAAACCCAAAATTTAGGCTCATTCGGTTTAGGTCCATTAAGGCCCACGAATTTGGTCATCTTAGCATTACTTTTTGACTAAGCAAGTTCACTACCCACATGGCTAACCAGATTTTTTCAAGAGGGACCAAAGGATTTTTGAAGTAAAAGGCCAAAGGGCCACCTCACTCTTTCAATTCTACACTCAATCTTGAGAAAATATCTTGGGCTGATTTTTGTATATTGAATTGGGTAGAAAAGACCAATACTCAAGCTCCATTTTAGTCTTATCATCTTCTATAAATTGTCTGAGAAGTCCTCCAACCCACTTCCCACGAAAAACATATCTCCTTTACACTTATGTTTGATAAAAACACAAAAAAAAACTCTCGGGCAGCTTTTATGAACTCTTTTGCACGCCCTATTAGAAGCTTTTGTAAGTGTTTTATTGCAAAGTTTCATTCATGAGAGTTGTTCCTTTTTTAGTTTAATTTACGCGAATACCTATTTGTTCCATTTGGAGATACTTTGGTGGGCCAAAAGTTGTTTAAATCCCAAAAAGATCATTCTGGGCGATAAACTGGAAAGTGTGTTATATTTTGGCATTTTTTACCGAGCTAATGAATAGATCTTGGTCCAAACTTTTTATGGAGTACTGTTAACATGTGTATATGATTATTGGTTAAGGATTTGTTGCATGATTAAAAGTTTTGACGAAATATTTTCTTAGATCTAGAAACTTAGAAACTGGAAGTGGAAAAACAATTTCTGTTTTGAGAAAATTTAAATCTTTTATGGTCTAATATTATTCCAATGGTTTTGATATTTTTATTTGAGGATTCTATGCCTCTTATATACATGTTAGAATTTTTTTTCTGAATATATTTGATGTTAGCTTCGAAAATATGAAATTTTATGCAAGGAGATATTCGGTTAGGCCAAAGTGATGATGTTCTTGGCTAAATTCATGTTTTGGTTGATTTTTAACATTTTGATCTTGAGTTTAAAGCTTACATCTGTTTTAGGACACCTTTTTAAATAATGTGATGTTTTGGTTTGAAGATCACATCTTTTTAAGTCTTGGATCAAGAGATTGATCAAAACAAGTTAGAAACAAAAATTTATTTTGAACTTAGAAGAAAAACCGAAAAGTTCAAGTATGGTTTTAGTGATTTTGATGACTTTTGTTCATGATTCAAAACATGATTATTCTTAGGAATATGTTATGAGTATATTAGAAGAAAATTTTTTGTTTAATCATGAGTTTTAAAATTTGAAAAACTTGCAACAAGAATCAAGGGAAATAGCCTATGTAAGTTTCAACCCTTATAGATTTTTAATGGTTGTGTTTAGTTTTAAGTTTTTCTGAATTGATATTTGAGTTATGGACAAGATTTGTACCTTTTTGGTGATTTTTGGAATTAGGATGCAAAATCCTTAAGCTAGGGGTAAAAATGGTCATTTTTCTACATGTAGAGAGTAACTCTAAGTTAATACTTTTTCATATTTCTAATTGTTAATAATTGAGGTCTAACTTTTAGAAATCACTACTTTCAGTTTCTCTTGATCGCACTTGAGTTTTATCTAGAAATTCGAAAACTGAGGTAAGTTAGCTTTTAACTTACTATCAGTTTAATGTGTATGGATGATAAGTAAAGGAACTACAATTTATATGTGCATGTCATCATATATTCCATGCCAAGCAAGTCATTACATATTTATCTGTTACACAGAATTTCTTCAATCACAAATTATTCATCCGTTACACAAGATATTTTGTCACGTATTGCTATATATTACAAGTATGTCATGTTAAGTTAAGTATGTCATATGTTACATGTATATCATGTCATGTAATATTCATTGTTGCAAGTATGTCATGTTAAGTATGTTGTCTGTTATATGTTATGTCATGTAACAAAATGTTTCTATCTCAAATAAGTCATATCTTTTGAGTTACGTTCAAGTCAAGTTGAGTTATGTCAAGGCTTTTGTCTTTTCATATTCCAGTTACGTTTTATCTCAAATACAGTTTTTGTATTTCGAGAACAGTCTTTTCATGTTGTTCATGTCAATCACGACCCTAAGTGTTAGGATAGGGTAATACCCTTTTGAAATTTCCTGAATTGATGAAATATTGTGAACAGGCAGCAGGCGGGGCCTAACTAGCTGGTCATCAAACTGCGCCAGGCACTAATGCTGATGATGCCACATTTCAATTCTCGTGGGGTCCACAGTGAGTGTGGCACACGAGGTATGGGATTCACAGTAAGTGTGGCACATACATCGCACTTACGGCTGGGGTAGATACCTGTGTTGTGATGTGTTAATCGGCAGGGACACATGGCTCTAGAGGACCTATGTATCACCCAAGAAGTTAAGTTTAATCAGTTAAAGAACAAGATTTCAAGTTCATGTACATCCTCATGTAATTAAGTTATTGTTCAGGTCATGGTTTTTAGTAAATCGTGGTAACGCCAAGAGACAAGAATAATAACTCATGGTAACTCCATGAGACAAGAATGTTATGTTCAAGTTCACATTCATGTTATGTTTCAAGTTCACGTTCATAATATGTTTCGAGTTCATTTTAAGTCAAGTCTCAGATCAAGTTCATGTTAAGTCAAGTCTCAGATCAAGTTCATGTTAAGTTAAGTTTCAGATTAGGTTCATGTCAAATCAAGTCTTAGTTTAAGTCGAGTTCAGTTTAAGCAAGTCAAGTTCAGTTCACACTTCAATTTAAGTTATGTCAGTTATGCTATGATTACTTATGACTTTGATTATGTATTTATACTTTTACTGTCATGCATGCATCATTAACCTTAACCTATGTGGAGGTTTTTTGTTAATTTGCTGAGATTTGTAATCAAATCTCATTGTGGTAATCTCAACTACCATTCTCTCCCGAATGGTAGATCTTGTTACAGGATCTAAAGGACAATCGGGAATCAACCAATTGGAAACGGTCGACTAAGTGACGGTGCGACGTTTATGATAGTATAGTAGTTAACTTAAATTACTACTTGTACTTGTAGAGTTGAATCTCCAATACTCTTTTGATCACAGCCATTTTGCGTTTTGATCTCAGTTGTTTAGTATGTCATTATGTATGAAGTATGTTTTAAGTATTTGAGATATTTTCAGTTTGGTGCATAGTATTGCTAAAGAAAAAAATTATTCGCTGCGAATATTACATAATGCTAGATGCATGTTAGGAACATTGCATCATATATGTCATGAACGAGGGCAAGTAACATTGTGTTGCATGTCTTGACGCTTCAAATGTCCGTCCAATCCCAAGTGGAATTTGCGGGCGTCACTAGCACCATCTGTGAGATCCAACTTTTCATTATTCCTGGCTCACGAGATCTTCTCCGAAAAATATCAGATAAGTTCCTCAATCCTGCACCTATTATTTTGCACCTATTATTTTATTTCGTCATTACTATTAGTCTATACATCGAAAGTGGGAGAATGACGATTTTTCGATATATGTAATCATCCCCAAACGAAGAGATGGAACTCCCCTCAAATAAGTGCTCTCGATATAAGCAATTTATGTACAATAATTCATAAAAATATATTTATATTTATTTTTAGAATTAAAAATATTATGATTATTCCCATATGATATTATCTTCATCTTATTTTGTCTAATAATTCATAAAATATAAATATACTTTCATAATCTAAAGTTAACGTGATGTATGATCGCCCTCCCAACCAGAATCCGTTTGAGAGCGTGACATTGGTCTTCTCTCGGGAGTCTCTTTTGAAAGCTAATATAGAACAATATAATTAAGAAAATAAAGTGAAAGTTGGTAGGTTGGAAGAGGACATACTTGTCAAAAGATTGTTGGACCACATTAGTCAAAACAACTCTCTTCAATTTACCCATTCCTCTCCTTGTGTCCATTACTGAATAGTAAAGCGAATCATATCGAGAAACTTTAACAATTGGGTGAAGGTTTGCTCTCTACTTCCTAAGGGTGGGTTGGAGGTTCGGAATTTAAAATATTAAACCAAGAATTTATACATAAATGGTTGTGGTACTATTATAGCCTAGAGAGGAATGCATTATGGCGGTGGTTGTTATGGAGAGCTGTGGATGCTTCCAAATATGGTGTTGCATGGGAAGGGTGGCGCTCCATTGAGATACATGGAGCTTATGGAGTGGGTTGCAGAACCATATTAGAAGAGGATGGGGGTTTTCTTTTGATGCGACAAATTACTTGGTGGGTGATAGTTCTACTATTAGATTTTGGCATGACATATAGGATTGCACAAGCGCAAGAGACTTTGGTTGCTGAGTTATCAGAAATTTCAGGAGATCCTTTGTAGTGAAATGATATATCAGGGTGGCCCAGGATTGAGAAGTTGGTGCTTTTCTAATTTTTCAACCAGTAGTTATTCCCTTTAAGAGTATGGAATAGATAAGTTGCCAATGGCCGCCCTTGGGTTGAATGGCATGACCATCCATGGTCCTACCATGGAGTCCATAGTTAGAGCTTCAATCCCTCCCAACTACTAGAGCAGTAGTCATTCAAAAAAATTTATGGCAAAAGAAGTAGGATATTTTGGATTCCTTCCAGGAGGGGAAATTCATTTTCCGTTCATTCTATGACACCATAATCATTTTCGTGAAGGAGCATTTGGAGGAGTAAGGCACCTCTTAAGACAACCTTTTTTGTTTGGACAGTTTCTTTGAAGAAGATTTTGATGGACAATTTAAGGAAATAATAACGGATTATAGTAGTTGACTAGTCTTGCATTTGTAGAAAAATTGGAGAGACAGTAAGTAGACCAATACAAATATACTGGAGAGATAGCAGACCATTTGCTTCTTCTCTATGAGGGGGCGCTATGGGATGACATTTTCTGCTGAGTGGGACTAGCATGGATTTTGTCAGAGAGTGATTAATCTCCTTGCTAATTGGAAAGGCCTATATGGTATCCCACAATTTACAGCCATTTGAAAAACTTCCCAAATGCCTAATGTGGTGCATTTGCTATAGACTTTAGTTCAACTATGCAATTGCTATAGACTTCAACAGACTTAACTTTCACTATTTTATTGCATCCATTTCTAGATCAACTTGGTGCTTTCTCTTGTGTACTTGGACTTATTCGGGGAAAAAAAAGTGTACTTGGATTTAGCCTATTTTCAATAGAATAATATTAGATGCAGTAGTTTTAGAATGTGTAAATCTCCTACAAACCCTTTGAAGAAAAGTAAGGTCCATCATAGGACTGTATAAATCATTTCCCTTTTCAATATTAGTAATTTGTTAATTATTTCATTGGTAATTTGTCAATATTGTATAAATTATTTCATTGCTAGTTTGTTACACTAAGTAAAACCCGTGACTATATATGTTCAATTTTTTTTTTTTTTTTTTTTGTGTTCGATTTTTTCCCCATCCCTAGCAAGCAACCAGTGTCGTTCATCGAGCCAACCCCAACAAATAGACAGCGTCATCACTACCGTTCTTGTCCCTGAGAGCACCAACAGCCTACTCCACCACACTCTATATAGAAAAGCCCAATACCTATCCATCACTACAAGCTCCCTTAACATCTTCCCCAAAACCATAGAGACAAAAATTTCAAAACTTTCCAAATGGGTTTTCCTTGAACACTCGTTGTTTCCCTGTGCTAAAAGTGCAGCCAACTACACAAACTTGGTCTTCAAGGGCTATACAGAGAAAAAATTCAAGGACCCAACTCGGATTTATGCACAAAACCTCAAGACCCTTTTGTCTTCTGTAACAAACCCATAAGGGTTGAAAGGAACAATTCTCACTTTGAGGGTGAGGACCTTTAAGAGGAAGATGATAGAAGGAAATAGAATATTATTGTACTTTTTGTATAGATTTTTATGCAAACATTTATCAGCACATATAGTTGTTAGGTTCCAACAGAATTATCCAAGTAATGGGTCAAGCTAATAAGCAACAGTAGATAACATTCTTCAAACAAACTTAACGCTATGGGCCTAAGCCCACTAACCGATACAACTCAAAGTCCAACAAAATAGTCTAAAGGTTAAAACACAAAGATAAAAGAATAATTGCAGGCCCATGGACTTCACTGTTTGAACAAGTTCAAGCACTTCGATGAACTTCCCAAACACTTCTTCACTTCGCACCACACGACTGAATTATGTGGCAAACCCTCCACCTTCAGAGCACCTTACAAGGTGCAAATATGCCTCCTTGAGTTGAGAGAAGGCCTTAGTCGCTTCATCGGCTTCCTATCCCTGCCACAGACTCAAAGCTCGACCCATGCTCAATTATGGGCCTTCAACATGCAGCGCCCTAATATCTCTTCAGGTTCTGGCTTCAAAACTCCTAGGGTATCCACCCTAGAAGTCTCAAGATATTATGGCGATGGTGCCTATCCTTTTTAATATCTTGAATGGCCCGAAATACCGAGGTGCTAGCTTGAGGTTCTAGCGGTAGGCCATCGAGATATGCCGGTATGGTTGAAGCTGAAGGTACACCCAATTTCCGATCTCATAGTCCTATTCATTTCTCCTCATATCTACATATCTTTTTATGCATTCTTGTGCTCTATGCAAGTTGTGTCGCAAGATCTGTAGGATCTTATCTCTAGTTCAAAGGCTAACTATCACAACCTCCAAGTGGGTAGTTCCTAGCAAATAGCTAAGGAGTCATGGCGGAGGGTATCCGTATAGAGCTTCAAAGGGAGTAAGTTTGGTTCAAAGGTGTTGGCAGAGTTGTACTACCTTTCAGCTAAGGGTAGGTACCCAAAAAGACCATTCCTTAGGTCAATCCATTATGAAACACTTTAGATAGTTTTCTAGAGATTTGTTAACTAATTCTGTCTACCCATTGGTAGGAGGTGCTCATGTTCATATGAATCCCTTGGACAGTGAAGAATTCTCGCCAAAACCAACTAGTGAAGGTATTGTCTCGATCGGATATGATTGAGATGGGTAGGCCGTGATGTTTGAATGCATTTTTAGGAATGGTTCAGCCACTTTCTTGGTAGTGTAGGGGTGTTTGAGGAGGGGTGTGAAATGGATATACTTGGTGAGCCTTTCTACAACCACCCACAGGGTGTTAAAGCCATTTGAATTATGAAGTCCCTCAATGAAGTCCATAGTAATACGTGCCCAAGGTTGGTGAGGCACAGAGAGAGATTGCATAAACCCACTAGGAAGACTGTTGTCAACCTTAAGCCATTGACATGAATCACAATTTCTAAGGCTTGGCCAATAAAACTCCCTCCTTACCCTATTTATTAGCTTTGTCATAGCCTAAATGTCCCCCCCCCCCCACAGGCTGCTGTGCATTAGCTCTAGTAATTTAACTTTGAAGGCTTCCTGTGTGGGACTGCAAAGTATGTTCTTGTACAAGAGTAACTCTCCTCTCATAGAGTACACTTGGGGTAACTGATTCTCTCGAAATTAAGTTTTGAGCTTCTGTAGGTGTTCATCATTAGCATAAGCAACCCTCAGTTCTTCCATCCAATCCCTGGTAGGGAAGGAAATCAATGATAGAAAGCACTCCTCTTCATTTTCCTTCTTAGACAGGGCATTAGCCACCTTGTTTTTCGAGCCCTTCTTATACACCTGCACCACTGGTATAGGGAATTTGTCATTGATTTTAGCACTGTTAAGTCCCCTATAATCCACACAAAGAAACCAAGTTTCATCTACCTTCCTCACCAAGATAATAGGGGAGGAATAGGGATTTGTTTTTAGCTGTATGACCCCCCTAGCCCAATAGTTCATTCACTATTTTCTCTATTTCATCTTTTTCGAAGTGAGGGTATCAGTATAGTCTAGCTGAAATAGGTTTGGTTCTTGGAACTAGGTTGATCGCATGATCTTTAGTTCGAGAAGGGGGTAAGCCCTTTGGTTCCCTAAAAACGTCTGTATATAGTTTCAATGGAGATTGAACTACTATTGACTCCTATTTTCCCTCTATCTACTTACAGCTCCTTTCCTCCTCCAGTACCGATAGTACTACATTTTTCTCAAATTTATTACATTGATTAAGTGATCATTCCTCAATCAGTTGAGATGCAACCAACCCTTTTAATTCAACTACTTCCCTTTTCACGTGAACTTCAAGGTTAATTCCTCAAACTCCAAAGAATAGGTCCTAGTTCCCTGAGCCATTGAATGCCCATGACCACGTCATAGCCAACCAAGGCTAGCAGATGAACTCCTGTGGAAAATTATTTTTGATAAGTAACATCTGTGGAAAAATTATTTTGTATCTTGACTCTAACCCTTTCACTGGGAAGTAAATAGCCATTGGCCACTCTCACCTTCACTCTTTTAGTGAGACCCAGGAGAATTTTAGCTTTTTCAACCACAGTTGGGTCTAGAAAATTATGGGTAGAATTTGTGTCAATCAAGACAGTAACCCATATTGTCCCTATTTTCTCCTTAACTGTCATAGTCTTAGGATTGTGGGAACATGTTAAAGCATGTAAGGATATTCCTGGGTTCTGATTGACACTGCTCAAATCAACCAATTCTCCCTCTCTCTCCTTCTTGGGTGGTACCACTTCATGCCCATATTCAGTCTCTTTTTCAAGTAACACTTCTTCTTACAAGAACAATTTAGAGTTTTGACACTTGTATCCTAGGATCTCTTTAGCATCACAGTAGTAACATAACTATTTTTCTCTCCTATCTTTCATCGCATTTTGGTTAATTCTATGGATAGGTAGTGTGCGTTTTTTAGGGTTTGGGTTCTTTAGAAGTTCAGTTTAAACCAGTATGATATGATTGGTTTGTGGTGTTTCTTTGACAAATTCATATTTTCCTCTGGAATTTTGGCTAAGCTATAGGTTAAGTTGAAGAGGTTAAACATCCTAACTGAGAAAACAACTCAGATTATAAGTGTCCAAGAGCCCCCTTAATCTGTTGGACAAAGTCTCAAACCGAGCCTTATAATCCTCCACAGACCCACTTTGTCTCAATCTAGATAGTGATTCCATCGGTCCTCATAGGCATTAGGGTCAAATCTAAGGCCTTGACAAAAGTGTCTCAACCAGTTAATAGTCTCGATTCCTCCAAATCTTGAAACCAAATGAGGGCTTAGTATTCCATGTGAAAGGAAACCAACCTAATACGGTGACGTGGTAATGTGTTGTGAAAAACAAAAAATTGATTTATCTTGTATAGCCATCCGGTCTTTTTCCTGGAACACAAGAAAATACAGGCCCACAACACAAGTATGTACTTCACCCCATGTGAGTTGTTCCCATCCTAACAGTTCTAGACACTAGAGCTACACTTCACTAGGAACACTCTCCTTCTATCCCGTGCACTTATGTGCCCTTTACTATGCTAAAACCTTCGGGATCTACTTACGATCACCACATCTTCCAACTCAAGGTCTTGCCTCGAGTGCTCATCCACTAAAGTGAACCCATGATTCACCTTAAGATTAAGATACTAAGACTTTCGTCTTATTCTTCCTACTAACCACATTCCGATGCATGATTCCGACCGACGGAAATCATGCATCTCGATCCTAGACAATATACCCGACACTATCTCCATGCATCTTAGTCCATACTAAATCCTTATTCCCATCCATACAAGTCACACGGCTCTAAACCAACTCTGAAGCTTAAGCACCGTGTAACCTTGCCTAGGACAGATTACCCATTACATATGGTGAATCTGTCCGGCACATGCGTCTTACCAGATTACACATGTACCTTACCCCTTATCACCTAAGATCAACATATAACACATTGATCACCTGCTTGTATAAACAAGCACCATACTCCTATACCAACCTTCACTTTAGGGCTGAGCAAAAATCCGACAATCCGACTCCGAATCCGACTCCGCTCCGGCTCCGCTCCGACTTCACTCCGACTCCGACTTGTTGGAGTCGGAGTCGGAGTTTTTTTCCTCTTGAAAGTCGGAGTCGGAGTCGGAGTCGGAGTGAGAGTCGGAGTCGGAGTCGGAGTCGGAGTCATTGATGAACCGACTCCGGCTCCGCTCCGATCCGACTCCGACCCTCCGCCTCCGCCTCCGCCTCCGACGTGACCCTCCTACTCCGCCTCCGATTTTATACATATTTTATAAAAATATGTGTTTTTCTATATATTAATTATTTAAATTTTATACAACTATATCTTATATAGTTAGTTAAACTCAATAATATACTAGTTAAATAATATATTTACTATAATATATAGACTAAATTTACTAATAATAGTTTAGTATATGACTATATGTAAATATCATATTATTAAAAATTTACAATATTACTACCATGTTGTTCTAAATTACTAATGTATAAATATAATAGCATGTAATACTAATGTATATATAATATACTATAAACACTAAGATGCATAATAACATCAACATGTAATATTGTAATATATATACTAATGGATAAACACTAATCTATAAATTTATAATAACATATAATACTAATGTATAATAACTAAAGTATTATTCATATAAATTTTATATAACAATATCTTGTATTAATTATATTTTTTGACCTAATAAATTCTCAACATATTCATACTAATACTATTATTATATTACACTAACTATCAGTGATATAGTTAGTGTAATATAATAATATTTATACTAATACTATTATATAGTTATACTAAATTAAAATCACTATAGCAAATATTAATATATAGTTATGCTAATCACTATAACTAATACTAATACTAATATAGACTATAGTTATAACTTATAGTATTAAAACTATACTAAATCACTATAACTTATACTAATATATTATATAGTTATACTAAATCACTATAACTAATACTAATATAGTTATACTAATCACTATAATTATATATAGTATTAATATCACTATTAGTATAATACTATAATATATAGTATTAATAATAACTAATACTAATATAGGTGTATCACTGCACCTCATGGAGTACACTCCACGCATACTCCCTTTAAACACGCTTCGCCACATCACCACTATGGTGTACACACCATATGTTGCATCACTCCATCACATGGAGTACACCCCACGTGTACTCCCTTCATACACATTACGCCACATCACCATTATGGCATACATGTCATATGGTGCATCACTCCACTACTTGGAGTACACTCCACATGTACTCCCTTCACATTACCCTACGCCACACAGAATACACTCCACGTGTATTCTTCCCAATCCACACAACGTCACATCATCACTACAACACATACTTCACAACCACACTTCACAGCACAACACATCTCTATACTACACAACGAACTCCATAATACTAACAGTACATTCCACAACCTAACCAATCAACTAATAACATAAATAACGAGGGATAGAGGGTTATACCATTGACGGGATAACCCGTGCTTTGTTTGTTGACCGTCAAAGTCGATGATGTTGGAAGGAACGTACGGGGTGACTATACTGCGTATGGTGACTATTTAGGTGGTTGGATAGCTAGGCGTGGTCTTGGAAGGGCTCATGGTGGCCTTGTGATGGTGGCAACGAGCGTAGCACGGCGGATTTGGCCGTGTGCAGTGGCGGTCAGTCACGCTCAATGACTATCCACCGTGCATAGTGGCTGCCCACCACATAGGGTTAGACCAAAGGAGGTTGCTGGTGGAGCTGTGGAGGCTCGGTGGTGGTGGCACGGTGGTGGAGGGGAAACTGGTCGTGTGTGAGAGGGAGAGATGCCGTGAAAGAGTGAGGGAGAGTGAGGTAGGTGGCAGATTGGGGCCATGGGTGGTTGGGATGGGTCGGTGGTGGCCAAATGAGGTCTCGGTGGTGGTGCGGTGGTCGGAGGAGGTGGAGCTCCACCGTGGGTGTAGAGAACCTATGCAAGAAAGAGGTGGACTTCATGGGGGCAAATGGCAGACAGATGGAGGCATAACTCGCTTGAGGAGGATGGCCAGTGGGAGGGGAGGCTACCGTGGAGGTGGTGGCGGTAAAGGATGGTGCACGGCGGCGTAGCAACATCAAGCCCATTCGGGCTATGCACTGCCGAGAGAGAGGAAGCGAGAGCATGAGAGGGGGAGACCGGTGTAGGGGTACTCGTCGGAGTAAGGTGGTGTCGGTGGAAGGGGCAGTAAGGCTCACCGCGCATGGCAACACCGAGCTGGGCAGTGGAGGAATCGGGCATAGGGGAGAGCTGCATACGACGTACGCTGAATGAGAGGGAGGGGAGAGAGAGGGGAGGGAAAAGTGAGGGAGAAGGAAGAGGGGACTGGGTATTTAATCCAGTCCCTTCATATTGGGATCTTCAAAACGATATAATGGTGGAGTATTAAAACACTGATTTGAAAATACGTAAACATTAACTTAATTAAAAGCACTTAGAGAAATTAAGGTAGAATATTATTTAAACTAACTTTAGTTTATAAAAAGATATTCCTTCATCATTAATAAAATGATGAAGTCTTATTTAATATATTTAAGATAATAAAACTATTTAATTAATTAAAGCTTTCAACATAATTTAAATCTTATAATATTTTAAATAACTGGAATTATTTTAATAATTGATATTAAAATGATTTCCGACAATTATAATATTTTTGGAACTCTTCAAAAATATTATAATTGTCTTATTTAAAATCAAACTTAGTTTAATAATACTGAAAATACTCCTTATAAATATTACCAGTACAACTAAAATACTGGGCGTGCCTTAGAAGTTACATAATATCTTTGAAAATACGCCATTGGGGTTCAGCACGCATGACGAGGCTCGCAGTCACTAGATAGAAGGGGCAGCCAATCACATAATTTCTATCCTCAAAATTTACTTACGTCAGAAAGAATGAACGTACGTCAAAAAGAAGAAGCGTACATAAGAAGAAAGGAGCGGGGTGTTACATATGGGCCTCACGGTCTTAGCAAGTATACTTCCAGATACCAGTTCACTTCGCACCACACAACATAAGCTTGGGGGGTGGGGGAGGGGGGGTGGAGAAGGAGAAAAATAACCTCTTAACTTAAACTAACGAGGCACAGTGCCCCTTCAGCTTGTAGGATCCCTTCTTGTGAGATTCTTTTGTGTTTCTAGCTATTTTCAATTTGTTTAAATAAATAGAGAGAATCAAAATGTAAGACATTGATTTATGACTACACTTCATAGAATAATGGTACTTGGAACATCTGAAATTTATTGCGAAGATAGCCCTTTCGCCGTGTGGTTTATTATAAAAATAAAAATAGAATAAAATACACAAACACAAAAATAATAAAAGAAATCTAGAGTTTCAATATTTATCTTTTTGTGTTCTTAAACACACTTTTGCTATGAATACGTTTTTTTTATTTTATATTTTAAATTACATGAGCCGTCAAGAAAGTCATTTGAGCAGTAAGTTAAGTTTCAGATAGCCAGTAGCAATACTCAACTTCATAACCGTGCCTCCAAAAGTATCGACATGGCTAATATTTAAGAAGTCAGAAATGCGTCTCTGATTTCTAATCTGTCAGCCTTCCACAACTCATACTTCATTTGCACTTTGCATGCATGGAGACCATAAATGGGGAAAATATCATAGCATATAAATTATGATCTGGACGGTTTAAGAAATGACTAAACCAAGTATTTATTCCATTTGCATTTTTTCTCTAAAAAGAAAAAAAGAAAAGAAAAACAACATCAGCCAACCATGCAAACGCAACCATGAACCATAAATCTGCCAATCTTCCACAGCTCAAACGTCATTGGTTGATGGTGCTAAAAAATGCTGTGTAAGAGTTGTGGTCTCCATTAGCATCAATGGAGAGTATGAAAAAACAGTCCAAGGCCCCAAACTCTTAAATACCGCAGTTTTTAGCAGCATCAACCAACCATCAAAAGAAGAAAAAGAACAACATTTGATTTATACAATGATTGCAAGCAACAAACACTCTTTATATTAATGAAATAATTGAGAAATACAGATAACATCTTGACTTACAAAGAACTTAATCCATCACAAACTTCAAGACATAATCAATTCAGGGGTATGCACAAGTTTCGCATATGCTATATACAGTCATTTCTTGAACAAGCCTTGTTCTTACTTGTTTATCCCTCCTTAGCAACTAACTCCTCTTACCTTAGACAAAGGTTAAAGTAAAACCCTCAGATAAACAAGGAACCTACTCGAAGAAGCACCATGTTTTGGTTTGGATGGCAAGCCTAGCGAAGTTGTAAGCTCGAACCCCTAGCAACCCATAGGGGTTGGCTCAAAAGGAAATGGCTTTGGTTTTGGGGGGTATGCTCCCCTCAAGTCTGCGCTTGGATGCAAGGAATTTCTAGGGGCACATCCCACTGGTAAAAAGTCAATAATTTACCTCATTCGCATGAAGTGGCGGGATTTAATTGGGTAAAAGACACATTGCATTTGCACGGTCTCCAGGATTCCACGTCATCAAAAAAAATCTGCTGCTCCTATAAATATCAGCTAAAAACACTTCAACAATAAAGTTAGTATTAATGACCATTACTTCCGATTAACCGCATGCATCCAAACCTAAAACACTGAATATCATGGTCTTCAAGGCTTCCATGTGCATTGTTTTATCTACTAGAAAACTTAGGACATGGAATTTATGATGCAAATATGAAGAAACCGAATATTATTCAGAGTCACAAACTATGTTGGCAACTTAACTAAAAGTCTAAACACCTATTTTAGATTGCAAATAGAGACTTCGGAAAACCCTAAAACAAAAGGGATCCCAAACAATTAAGATAGAGCACAAGAACTGGACTGAGTTTAACTTTATTAGTCCTTAAGTTGCAAAAGTTGAATGAAAAACCAAAGCCAAGAGCCCAAGAGACTTTCCACACTGACTATAGCATTCTAAACAACAGTATACACTAATGCTTTAGCAACCCCCACCCCACCACAACAGCATTAAATCAATTAAAATAACTCAAACTGAAGCTCAAAGGCTCAAGTTAACCAAATGAGATGGGTCCTTCATACCTATTACCGAACCTTAGACATAGACCAAGTAGAAAGACATATGAACCAAACTCCCGACCATATTATAAAAAAATTGGCATGATCCCAAAGGAAGGAAAAAAAAAAAACACTTTCTACGCACGAATAAATCACCATAAAGTCAAAGGGCAACAAACTATATGAATACATTACATTTCCTCAATTCAAACCTGGGATTGATTGTTACTTGAAACCAAAGTTACCCCAAATTTCTTATCTACCAAAAAACATTTGAGCTCAAGAAAATGTTTTACTGTATAACAAACACAAGCTACCACATATATGTAAATGATTCTCCATGCATTTTCTCCCAAAATGATCTACAAAACCCAACTACGAGTTAAAATCATTACGAAAAAAAAAGTACTCTCAATTCCCATGTACCATAACCCCACATAATAATCATAGCATACAATTAACTAAGCACATCACATAATTTATTTTCACGAGTTCATAACAAGTAGCCATCATCATAGAGATCATCACCATCATCATCGTTAAGGCAGACAATATACATTCCAAACACACTAAAGTGCAAGCCAATCGCTTACTTAACTTTAAGAGATCAAAGAAAAGAAAAACCCCAACCGAAAAAAGACAGCGATAGGAACATTGCGGACATGACGTAACGATTGGCTAATCATTCTTTCACTTCTTCAAGCTGCCGCGGATACCAGGACGGGGCTTGGAGGTGTCAGCGGCAACGGTGGCGTGGCGATTGACGAGCTTGGACTCGTCGAAGGCGACCTTCGGGTGCTTGGCGTCGTGGTGGATCTGCATAGACTTGATGTCCGGCGCCGTCACCTTGCAGTGCGGGCACTCGAGCTTGGCGTGCCCGCCCTTTTCCACGCCGGAACGATCAGCAAGCCCGGCCTTCCCACCGCCCCGGTTCGTCGTTGCCGCGTCGACCTTCGACGCGATCTCCTTCGCCGTGTGCTTCTTCGGCTTAGCCTTTCCCGTCATCGTCAGAATCTAAACCGACGGCTCAGAGAGAGAGGAGGAAGAAATGGACGGCTAGGAGTGGTTGTTTGAGAAAACCCTAGTGGGAAGGAGAAAGGGACGGAAAAGGCTTGCTTGGTGGAGGCGTGTGAGATTATCTCTCAATATCACACAAATAAAGACATATATATATTGGCATCTGTGTTTGGTAGATGAGTTCTCTACTCCCTTTTTTTTTATTATTATTATTATTTATTTATCATGTAAATAATTTTTTTTTTATTATACATCATTTAAAATACATATATATTTTTTTAAATATCTTAGAAATATTGTTAAACTAATTTTTTCATATTTTGATATTATTTTAAATTTTTTATTTGACTTATATATATATATATATTTACGTGTATAAGACTGAATTATTTTATAAATAAATTACAAATATAAAAATATATATAGATATTATAAATTTATTGATTGAAATGAAATATTTAAAAAGAATAAAAAAATAATACTTAAATGATATAGAGAAAAAATAAATAAACTGATAGATGACATATTGTAAAAGTTAATATGTAAAATAAAAAAAGTAAATTTTGATGATGTATTTTAAATAATAGGATAAAGAATCTATTAAGAGTACTCTAGCATTCTACAACCGTTGTACATTTATTTTAAATTAAGTATATTATTAAAAATTTAATGTTTTATATAAATATTATATTTATTCACTTTATCAAAAGAAATGTACAAAGTTTATACACTCTAGTAAGATCCCAAGTAAAATGAGTCTAATGTATCACAAGTTTAAGGTTACGTTTGGATGTTAAATTGAGTTGAATTAAGTTAAGTTGAAATGATAAAATATTATTTTTTAATATTATTATTATTTTGAGATTTGAAAAAATTGAATTGTTTATTATATTTTGTATTGAGTTTTGAAAAATTTGTAATGATAAGTTGAAATGAGTTGAAGTAACCAAACTCACTTATTTATTTCAATGGATCCAAATAATAAAAAGTATTGGTTGATCAAGAATTATTTGTTTAGTTTTTATTTAAATACAATTCTAGTTTTTTATTGAGTTGCTTTTATGTTTGTTTATACATAGTTGATTAAATAATGAGTGAGTTTAAACTTATGTACGAGTTATTTGAATTTTAACAAAATAAATTATTTATATTCTATCTTATAATTTTGCTTATCAATTTTGAAAAATAAATTTTGAGTTTTTATAAATTTCTATATATAGTTATTATATACATATATCAATGAACACGAGGGTTCATTCAACATGTACAATATAATAGAATATAACTCCCTCTTATTTTTTTTAATATTTAAAATATTCTCATTATTAAATTAAAAATAATCATATAAAATAATAAATACGAAAAATTATATAGGTTTATATGAACTTATATGAGTTGAGTTTAACTTTATACAAATATTATTTAATAATCCATCATAATTTTATCCTCATAAGTTGTTCATTTAATAAATGAATTGACTTTCAAAAAATAAAAAATAAACGAATTTAGTCAAGCTGATCTTGAGACCATATCGAGTAGTATTATTTATTTACATCTACAATTACTTTTGTGGCTCTACACAAGGTCGCTCTCCTAATATTGTTTAAAATTTTATGAAAAGATTTTATAAAAATAATTTTGTAAATTGATATAATTTTTATTATAAAATAAATATGACGTATTAAATTAAATCATATCAATTTATAAATTTACTTTTATTATATCTCTTTATAAATCTAACACTTTCCCTAATCAAATCTATTTAGTAGAGTCTATGAGCTTTAATCCATGCATCTATACTTTTTATTAAAAATTAAAATTAATTCGATAAATTCAAGGCCTTTGCCATGCTCAGGTAAATATCCGTATTTGCCATTTAATCAAGTTTAGAGAAAAAGAAATATTCCCACAAAAAAAAAAAAAAAATCCTTCATAAGCCTACGTGGAGAAGAGGAGATCTATCGTTTCCTATTGGTGCTAGGATAGAGACCTTGACCTTATCGCCCAAGGTAGATGGAAGGGGATCTCATCTTCCCAATGAACCCTCGCCAAGTCTAGGATTATATTTGGGAAGCGAGATATGGTATAATAAATATTGTTATTATTATAATTAGTATAATTAGTTATTATTATAATTATATTATAGTATAATATATAAATTAGAATATATAATATAAAAAAATTAATTAATATTTAAATATTAAATATATGTTTGACCCCTCCCCTTAATTTTTTTCTTTATATCTCATTTCAAAATTTATTATAATTTCTTTCTTAAATATCACTTAAACATAAAACATATTTCAATTTCAAATATTCAACTTTTTCATCAAAATATTACAACATTTTCAAATTTCGAAACAAAACATCAAAAATAATACAAATTTTAAAATAAAAATAATATTAAAAAATCATAATCAAATAATTTTTTAACTTTATAATATTTTTATTCATTTTCACTCTCTCATTTTTCAAAACTCAATACAAATATTTAATATCTTATCTCAAACTATTTCACTATCCACATAACTCTCATCTCTTCTCATTACACAAACATGCCTCACGTATACCAACATAATATACTAATTTGAGTAAAAATTGATCTTTAATTATTAAAAAAAATTATACATTATAGTAAATTTTATGAAACTTCGATTGTAAATTTAACTAATCCTTTATATTATGAAGGATGATCACATATTAAGGAGAGGAGCATGGGAGTGAGGGCCCTCCATGCATGTGGTTATGAACTTATGCGTCCATGGGATCCATGCGATTTCCTTTTTCTTTCCTATTTTTCATCTTAGGTTTACGTATTCTGTCATCCTTTTCACATTTTTTGGGATTGACATGAACGAATTTCGATCTAAAATTGATAGAAGTATGGGTGATAAACGGTCCGGTCAGACCAAACGGACCGATCGGACCAGACCGAGAGTTAGACCGGTCCGGTCCACATTTTCGAAGATCAAAAAGTTTCGATCCGGTCCACGGTCCAGAGTTTTTTCAGACCAGACCAGACCGATCGGATTGAATGAAAAATTAAAAAAAAATATATTTTTTATATATAATATTTGTATAATTAGCAATATAAATTTTTAAATATAATATTAATACTTGTTAATATTCTATAAATTAACAATATTTTATATATATTTTTTCATCTAACCTATCACTATTAACAATATAAAATTTTAAATATGTTATTAACACTTGTTAATATTCTATGAATTAACTAATATATAATATCAATTAGTAATTATATAGTAATTATATAAATTAATAATATAATTTTTATCTAATTTATTATCATTGACCATATAAAATATTTTTTTATTGAGTTTGTTACATAATCCACATTAATAAGTCACTCAATTTAATTTAGTATTTTAAATAATTTTTTTTTATTAATTATTTAAAAAAATAGAAAAAAATTAGGCCGGTCCCTTTGGGTGTTCGGTCCGATCTGGTCCGAAAAAATGATGGACCGAAAATATTCAGTTCATCGCCAGACCGGACCGAACCAGACCATTTGCAGCCCTAGATAAAAGTGAAGGAGTTAATATTGATCTAATCCAAATTAGGAGCTCAAGACCCATCATCCATAAATAATAGCTACGCAAAGGAGTCGTGTAACTTAACAAAGACCCTATATATCCTTATTATTAGGGAGGGATAAACCTCATTATGAATATGGATAACGTGGTGATTAAATAATTCCGATACATCAGGGATAAGTTTTCTAATGGCTAAGTGTTATGCAAAGTCAATTAATTTATGGTACTCATCCAATATTCTCATTACCTATATATTGGGTCAATAGGTATCTTTTAAATTTCGGATTTAGCATTTTTAAATTATTATCTCTAATTTATTGCTGACTTAAGTATCATATGGGTTACAGGCGCACCGTGCCGTCCACTTAACGATTTGCAGATTAACAATTGCGACCGGTTATGTGACACATCATTTACAAGAAGACTTGAAGATGTTCTCTATTTCAAAATCGAGCTAAGCTTGGATGTCATATTTACCAAAAATCAAGAGATTTTAATTTATATTCTAAATTTAGGAATCGTATAATATATATATATATATATATATATATATATATATATATATGTTTTTAAAAGAGTTTAGTTTCCCTCTGTCGTGACTATAATAATATCATTATTTATTGAAATGAATCCATCATCAGAGGCATAGATGGCATCATTGATATTTTTTAATTAAAAATATAATAATTAAATATTAAAATAATAGTTAAATTTTATATTATTTTAAAAAAATAATATTTATAGTTGTGAAATATACAAATGTCTTGTAATGATTTATTATAAGTGGGTTTGTTATATTTATTATAGAAATTATTTGTACGAATTCCAATAAATATGTGGGTTTGTTATATTTATTGTAGAAATGATTTATAAAAGATCGGTGTAAAATTTATCTATTTAAATTTCATTCCTAACATCAAGGACTGGTTTGGATTCAAATATGAGATGGGATGGTTTTAGATGAAGGATTAAAATTGAAAACAATATTGTTAAAATATCAATTTTTAATATTATTATTATTTTAAGATTTCAAAAAATTGAATTGAGATTTGAAAAATTTATTATATTTTGTGTAAAAATTTAAAAAAATTATAATGATGAGATGAGATGAGATTAAACAATTTCTGAATCTAAACGGATTTAAATTACTGTCCATAATCCTATGTACTAAAAGTGACATTGTCTTAGGCCTAGTTTGCTTTCAAGATTAAAACCTAAAATTTTGAAAATCTCTTATCTCATTATTATAATTTTTTTTAAATTTTTACATAAAATAAAATAAACAATTTAACTTTTTTAAAATTTCAAAAAATATATATATATATATATAAAATATTCTAATAATATTTTTTTTAATTTTAATTTCAACTCATTTACCTCTAAAAATAAAGACTTAGGGTGAGTTTAGATGTTGAAGTGAGTTGAGTTGAGTTGAGTTGAGATGATAAAATATTATTAGAATATTATTTTTTAATATTATTATTATTTTAGGATTTAAAAAAATTGAATTGTTTATTATATTTTATGTTAAAATTTGAAAAAATTGTAATGATGAGTTGAAATGAATTGAAAGTAGTTAATGATCCAAACGAAACCTTAGTAGCGACATATTGCCAATTGTATTTGAAATTTGACAGCTCAACAATAAAACAAAACAATGTCACGTCAACTAAAAATAAAATTTAAAAGATCACCCTTTCCCATGCACCAAGTGGTGTGGTGGATAATATCTTTCGCTCTAACTCCACCTAATTTATATTGAAAAGTTATATTGATCATTTTTATATTATATGTGACGTTTTCAGATTTTGCTTATGATTGGATAGACATTTGAAATATCGAATCATATAATACAAGGTTATTTATCCCGTTTATGACATATAAGATGTAATGTTCCTAACATGTATCTAGCATTATGTAATATTCACAGTGGATAATTATTTTCTTTTTAGCAATACTATGCACCAAACTTATAATATCCCAAATTATTAAAACATAAACCATGCATACTTAAAACATCTATGATTACAGCACGGGTATTAGAAGACTGTAATCTCAAAACAACGGACACCTGGCTCCATAATTACATTGTCAAAATATACTATTGGGCTAGTTCGTTGAGTAACTCGCGTAACTCGACGAACGATGCCGGAATACTATCCAAAGACCTAACTATGGAGGCTGCAAGTTTCGTGTTGCGTCTACGGCGTCTCGTTAGCCTCCTCCAGTCTGCTAGTGTTTGCTTCCTGCTCTGATCCTGACACATCGCCTACCATTAAGAGGGAATGGTAGTTGGGACTACCACGATGAGATTTGATTACAAATCTCAGCAAGTTAACAGGAAACTTCCACACAAGTTAATGATGCATGCATGACAGTAAAAACATGAATGCATAATCAAAGTCACAAGTAAGCATAACATAACTTGACATACAACATGACATAAATGACATAACATAAACTGAAACTGAAACTGAAACTTAGCTTGACATGACATGACATGTACGTGAACTTAAAACATAACATGGACTAGCAACATAACATGAATGTGAACTTGAAACATAACATGGACTTCAAATATAACATGGACTTGAAACATAGCATGAACGTGAACATACATTGTGGCGCCCTCGACCCCCACGTGTTATTTTTGTAGAGTTCGTGACACCGGGATGATGACCACACGGATCACGCACCCCAACGATAGTGTCAAGAGTGTGTACATCATGCAATAAGTGTAGAAAATAATATTCGCAGCAGAGAAATAAAAGGTCTTTCTTTATTAAGTACTAGAATTGTTCAAAAACAGAAAAATAACTTTACAAGGATTTAAACAGTCATCCGACAGATAAATTAAAAACATGAAATAACTTAAGGGAAACAAATCCCATAATGCTGAACAGTCTCTCAGCAACTCAAACCTCCTGCAGAGCTGATCCCTCTGGTTCATACTCGGGCTCTACGTCAGACTCTACGGCACCATAAAACGGAATCGTAGGGTAAAACAACACAATGAGATTATGACATATTAGCAATTAATTAACTAAAATAACATCCAAGAGATATATAAAAATAACATGTGTCCCCATACGGACATAATCCACATAAAACAACACCATATGTTCTTTTTACCAAAAATACCCTTTTTAACCACTCTCGCCAAAAAACCTATTTTTGGTCCAAACATAACTAGGGTTGCAATGGTCCAGTCCGGCGATAGACTGAATATTTTTAGTCCATCATTTTTTTGGACTGGACCAGACCAAACGCCCAAAGGGACCGGACCGGACCGATAGCTATTGGTCCGGTCCGGTCCGGTCCGCCGTAATTTTTGTTTTTTTAAATAATTAATAAAAATAAAATACTAAATTAAATTAAGTAACTTATTAATGTGGATTATGTAACAAATTCAATAAAAAAATATTTTATATGGTCAATAATAATAAATTAGATGAACATTATATTATTAATTTATATAATTACTATATAATTAACTAATTGATATTATATATTAGTTAATTAATAGATTATTAACAAGTGTTAATAACATATTTAAAATTTTATATTGTTAATAGTAATAGGTTAGATGAAGATATATAAAAAATATTATTAATTTATAGAATATTAACAAGTATTAATAATATATTTAAAAATTTATATTGTTAATTGTACAATTATTATATATAAAATATATATTTTTTTTTTCATTCGGTCCGGTCCGGTTCGGTCTGGAAAAATCCTGGACCGTGGATCGGACCGAAAAGTTTCAGTCCTCTAAAACGTGGACCGGACCGGACCGGTCTAAGTCTCGGTTCGGTCCGGTCTGGACCGAAACGATCGGTCCAATCGGACAGTTTATCACCCCTAATCATAACCATTAATTAATAAGCATGCACCACGGTCTCCCCTATAGACCGTCCGCACAACCTGGCTCTCATCGTCACATTACGGGTAACGTCCGTGCAGGAAATTTCGTAACAAGCGACGCCCAGTTCCGCGCCCAGCGCGTACATGGCCAAACATCCTCTAACCTCGCCAGCCAAAAGGTCACGGAATCGGTACGAGAGCGTTACCATCTCGTCCGTTCTCGTCGTCGCCCTGCTACAACTTAGGGGACGTCACGACAGTCTATTACACTCCCGAGTGACCGGATGAGCTCCACCGAGATAATGCCCCATCTCGGTTTGGGGTCGTGAAACACACGCACCAACAACAATCTCATTTATAAACAGAACAACGTGACATCATAACACAATTTATTAAAGAAGATAAAAATACATTTCAACAATTTATTGGAATACACAATTAAATAACTCATTTACAACTTCTCAATAAATACAAAAATATAACTTCACAGCTATACGCGTAATCCCGTCCTCCAATCCAGCCCAAGGCCCAACACCAAATCCAACCATAAACATAACCCAACATTTTAACGGCCCCATATCCAACACGCCAACAGTTACAGTTTACAACAATATAATTAAAACTGGAAAATTACATACATGAAAAGGGAACAAATCTGGAAGATAAAGCGGAAGGGAGTGTTGACAAAAGTGGCAGCGGCACACGGCTGAGCAGTGCCCAAAAATTTGAGTTTTATTACACGGCAACAACCAACAAACCGATTGAATTTTTCCACAATTTTAGAACAAAACCAAGCACGACAACAACTTCACAACTCTCAGACTCACAAACAAAAAATTACAGAACAATCACTCAAAATACAAGGAGATGAAAAGCTTAAGAGAGAGATATAGAATGAGGAACTCGGAACCCCAAAACTTGAGGAACCCGTGGCCTATTTATAGGCCAAATGTGGCGGTGGAAGGTGCCCGTGTGTCACATGGGTAGAAGAAGAGAAAAAGGGCAGCAAGTCGTGGAGGAGAAGAAGCATATCGTGCAAACGCGTGGCGCGGCGGCAAGAACAGCACACACGGAACCCGTGCTCAACGCCACCAACAAGCTTGCGGAAGAAAGAGGTGGTGGCCGTGGGGAGCGGCATGCACGACAGCAAGCTATGGATCCTCCACCGAACGATACCGAGAGTTCATGCAAGAAGGAGGTGGAAGAAGGAGGTGGAAATGGAAGGGGTGACTCACGGCAGCTACTGGCTGGAACAAGAAGAAACCAGAAGAAGAAAATAGTAGAAGAAAGAAGAAGAAGAAGGAAGAAGTCGTGCGGCGTAGGAAGAAGAAAATAAAACCCTAAGGGGCAATCCTCCAAACGGCATCGTTCCAGATTGTGGGAGGGGTTGGGTTCAAACCGCACTGGCAGGGCTTGCTTGGCGTACGGGTTGGGTCCAATTTGCATACGGGCTGGCTTAACAAAACACACACCCATGGCCCACAACCAGTAACACATAAACACAAGCCCAAAAAAATAAAATAAAACACCACAAATAAAATAATTAAAATAACACACTTAAAGTAAAATAAAATTAGCAAAAATAAAATACCATGAGTAAAATAACACAAACAACATAATTAAAATAACACATTAATTAAAATAACATGGAATTAAAAACATATGCAAAATTTAGAGATCTCACAACCTCCCCCACTTAAAAGAAATTTCGTCCTCGAAATTAGCAAGTTCTTCATTGATTCCAAAAACAGATACAACACAAAGCTCAAAACAAGTTTGAGAAAACAAACTTTCCAAACTACCCAAACAAGTAAAGGTAGAACTTTCTCATATCTGTCTCTCTCTCCCATGAATAATCTTGAGCCAAAGGATCTCCCCAAGATACCATAACTAAAGGTATAGTCTAGGATCTCAATTGTTGCTCCTTTCTGTCCAAGATCTGAGTTGGAACAACTTCATATGTGAGATCCGGCCGGAGTCGAATGCTTCCGGGGTCAACGAAACGTGGCTCTTGTTCTCCAAAGGTCTTCTTCAATGACGACACGTGGAAAACATCATGAATCTCTCCAAAATATTCTGGTAAGGCAATACGGTAAACAACAAGTCCAACCTTATCTAGAATTTGAAAAGGGCCAACATATCTCGGGCTAAGTTTCCCCTTTTTACCAAAACGCTTAACGCCTTTTATTGGAGAAACTTTGAGATAAACCCAATCACCTTCCTTAAATAATAGATCTCTTCTCCTCATGTCCGAATAACTTTTTTGACGACCCTATGCAACTGCCATCTTGTCTCTTATAACTTGAACCTGATTTCTCATCTCCTGAATAATTTCTGGTCCAAGTAGGTTTCCTTTGCCAACTTCATCCCAAAATAAGGGAGATCTGCACTTCCTCCCATAAAAAGCTTCATAAGGGGTCATTTGAATAGTCGCTTGAAAACTGTTATTTTAAGCAAACTCTATAAGCGACAGATGATTTTCCCAACTTCCCTTAAAATCCAAAACACATGCTCGCAATATTTCCTCAAGGGTCTGAATAGTGCGTTCTGATTGGCCGTCAGTTTGAGAATGATAAGCAGTGTTGAATTTCAACTTGGTGCCCAAAGCTATTTGCAAACTCTTCTAGAAGTGAGATGTGAATCGTGGGTCCCTATCTGACACTATACTCTTGGGTATTCCATGGAGACGCACAATTTCCTTGATATACAACCGAGTCAACTTCCCAAAGTATCAGTGTTAGAAATAGGTAAGAAATGGGCACTCTTGGTCAACCGATCAATAATTACCCAAATGGAATTCTTCCCACTAGGCGTCCTTGGTAGTCCTATTACAAAGTCCATTGCGATGTCGTTCCATTTCCACTCGGGAATATGGAGTGGTTGAAGATAGCCAGTAGGCCTCTAATGCTCAGCTTTAACCTGCCGACAAGTTGTACATTTTTCAATAAACAAAGCAATGTCTCTCTTCATCCCTTCCCACCAAAAACTTTTCTTCAAGTCTTGGTATATCTTTGTACTTCCAGGATGAACTGAATAAGGAGTTGCATGGGCCTCAGTCAAGATTCTTTCTTTAAATTTTGAATCTGTAGGAATCACCCTACGATTTCGGAATAAAAGAATATCATCTTTGCTTAGACTGAAATGCGCGGGTCGTTGCAACTTCTTGACTCTTTCTCTAATGTCTAATAACTTAGAATCATTTTCCTGCAGAGTCTTTAACTCCTCAAAATCAAGAACTCGGATATCATGAATTGAAGTCAACACCTCTTCCTGCTGGGAACTCATAACAAGAAGTCTTCTCATACCAAAAAGAAGAGAGTCTAACCCTGGTGACTCAGCCTCATCAATCGAATAAGATTTCCGACTAAGCACATCTGAAACCAGATTTGCTTTTCCAAGATGATACTTAATCTCACACTGATAATCACTGATTAATTTTAACCATCTCCTCTGTGTCATATTAAGATTTTTCTGCGAGAAAAGATGTTTAAGACTCTTATGATCAGTGTAGATTTCACAAATCTCCCCATTTAAATAGTACTGCCAAATCTTGAGAGCAAAAACCACAGCTGCTAACTCCAAATCATGAGTGGGATAATTCTTTTCATGATCTTTCAATTGACGGGATGCATACGCCACAACTCTTCCTTCCTGCATAAGAACACATCCCAAACCAAATTTGGAAGCATCACTAAAAACCACAATTGGCTTGTGAGGTTCCGAAAGCGCCAAAACAGGTGCTGTAGTTAACCGCTTTTTCAACTCCTGAAAACTCTTCTTGCATTTGTCAGACCAAACAAACTCCACATTTTTCCTGGTAAGAGTAGTGAGAGGTCCAGAAAATCGAGCAAAGCCTTCCACAAACCTGCGATAGTAACCAGCAAGTCCCAAGAAACTTCGAATTTCGTACAATGTTGAAGGATGCAGCCATGCCAAGACAACTTCGATTTTAGATCAATTGCTACGCCATCCCGGGACATAACATGACCAAGAAACTTAATCTCCTCCTACCAAAATTCACATTTATTCAGATTGGCATAGAGTTGATGTTCTCTCAACTTACCCAGAACCAATCAAAGGTGACTGGAGTGCTGTTCCGGTTCTCGAGAATAGACCAATATATCATCAATAAGAACTATAAAAAAAGGAATCTAAATAGGCTCGGAATACTCTATTCATCATATCCATAAAGGCTGTAGGGGCATTGGCTAATCCAAAAGGCATCACTTTAAACTCATAATGCTCATACCTAGACCTAAAGGCAATCTTAGGTATATTCTGATCCTTAATCCTCAATTGATAATATCCTGACTTTAAGTCAATCTTTGAAAAAGTTGTTGCACTTTGGAGTTGATCAAATAAATCATCAATTCGGGGTAAGGGGTACTTATTCTTGATGGTTACCTTATTGAGCTCTTGGTAATCTATACACATTCTAAGGGTACCATCCTTCTTCTTAACAAATAACACTGGTGCCCCCCAAGGTGAATAACTAGGTTGGATAAACCCTTTATCTACCGGTTCCTGCAGTTGACTTTTCAGCTCTTTTAACTTCACTGGCGCCATTCGGTACCGGGCCTTATGAACTGGTGCCGCACCGGATTCTAGATCGATGGCGAACTCCAAATCACAAACAGGTGGCAAGCTAGGTAAATCATCCACAAACACATCGGAGAACTCCTTCACAATCGGAATATCTGCTAAATATTTCTTCTTCGAAAGTGCAAACATCACTTGAACCAAGAAAGCATCCGCTCCATTTGCCACGTCTCTGCTTGCTTGAATGGCAGATATAACTGCAGGTTTTGACTTTACCTTACTTCCGGCAAACTCTAAATACTTCCCACCGGGTAGTTAGAAACTAACTATCCGACTACGGTAACTAATACTGGCAAAATACTGATATAACCAGTCCATTCCTAAAATAATATAAAACTCAAGTAACTTAAACATTATCAAATCTGCCTTAAGAGTCATTCAATTAATAACCAGAGGACAACCTAGAGTAACCTTTGAACACCAAACAGTCTCTCCTTTGATAACTTCACCACCAAAGACTGCAGTAAAGGTTTAAAGACTAAATTGCACATCCATGCAAAAGTGGTAGATATGAATGATTGAGATGCTCCTGAGTCAAACAGAGTGCAAGCATAAAATTCAAACAGTCGAACTCTACCTGTGATGACTCCAGCATTTTGAGTCTCCGGAGCTTCATCATCTACCTCACCAGGGGTCACTGCGTACACCCTAGCCTGAACAGTTGGTCTTGGGGTAGTCCTTCCACCACAGTAACCGCCTCTGTCCGCCTGAATCATGGTAGGGCAATTACGAGCAAGATGCCCCTTTTGCCCGCATCTGAAACATTGAATCCCAGACAAATGGCACTCGTCTACATGCGACCTATTACATTTGCCACATACCGGTGCTCGTCCCCCCATTCGTACTCCGGTGTTCATCTGCAGTCGGGCTCCAGTCCTGGTAGTAAACTTAGGTGCAGACCCGGAACTACTACCTTCCTCAAAATTTCTTCTCTTTTGTCTAATTGGAGCGGCAATAGGATCAATGAATCCTGCTCTGCAATCGTAGCAACCTCCACCAACTACTGGAAGGTCGGGATTTGCAGACAAGCAACCTGTCTACGAATCTCTCGTCATAGACTCTCCCGAAATCGCTCAATCCACATCTCTTTTGTGGCAATTAAATGCGTAGCAAATTTTTCGAGTTCTATAAACTTCCGAGCATACTGCTCTACCGTCATCTCCTCTTACACTAAATTGTTAAACTCTCGGGCCTTTTGCTTCCTCATAGTGTTCGGGAAGAAATGGTCATTGAATTCCTTTTTAAAACGTGCCCAAGATACCGCTGCAATAGATCCTTACTCCATTTCTAAAAGCTCCTGCTTGGTCCCCACCAAGCAGTTGCATCACTTTGCAGCAGGTAACTTGCGTATAACACTTTCTAAGCTTCAGTACACCCACAAATCTCAAATGTCTTTTTGAGATCACTAATCCACCTCCCAGCACGAAGTGGATCCTCTTGCCCAGAAAAAGCAGGGGTCCTATGAGCTAAAAAGCGCTCATATGGACAACCAATATGTTGCTCCCTTTGCGGCAGAAAATTCTGTTGAAGAAATTATGTCATACGGTTTACGGCTCTAGCCATAGCGAGATTCCCATCAACACGAGACAAGTCGTTCTCAGGTTTCGGATGTGGTATTCCCGATCGGTCCATCTTTATGATAAAACGTGTCTTTTAAAACTCGATATTTAAAATAAATAAACAATTTAAAATCCAATAAAATTTTCTGGTACTGCACCTAAGTATTTTTACGGTTTTACCCAGACCCAGACCGCTCTGATACCACCTGTGGCGCCCTCGACCCCCACGTGTTATTTTTGTGGAGTTCGTGACACCGGGATGATGACCACACGGATCACGCAACCCAACGATAGTGCCAAGAGTGTGTACATCATGCAATAAGTGTACAAAATAATATTTGCAGCGGAGAAATAAAATGTCTTCCTTTTTTAAGTACCAGAATTGTTCAAAAATAAAAAAGTAACTTTATAATGATTTAAACAGTCATCCGACAGATAAATTAAAAACAGGAAATAACATAAGGGAAACAAATCCCATAATGCTGAACAGTCTCACAGCAACTCAAACCTCTGGCGGAGCTGATCCCTCGGGTTCATACTCGGACTCTACGTCAGACTCTACGACTCCATAAAATAGAACCGTAGGGTAAAACACCATAATAAGATTATGACATCTCAACAAGTAATTAACCAAAATAACATCCAAGAGATATATAAAAATAACACGTGTCCCCATACGAACATAATCCACATAAAACAACACTATATGTTCTTTTTTCCAAAAATACATTTTTTAACTACTCTCATAAAAAATCTCATTTTTGGCCCAATTATAACCATTAATTAATAAGAATGCACCACGGTCTCCCCTATGGATCATCCGCACGATCTGGCTCTCATCGTCACATCACGGGTAACGTCCGTGCATGAAACTTCGTAACAAGTGATGTCCAGTTCCGCGCCCAACGCGTACATGGCCAAGCATCTTCTAACATCGTAAGCCAAAAGGTCACGAAATCGGTACGAGAGCGTTACCATCTCGTCCGTTCTCGTCGTCGCCCTGCTAACACTCAGGGGGCATCACGTCAATCTGTTACACTCCCGAGTGACCAGAGGAGCTCCACCGAGATAATGCCTCATCTCGGTTTGGGGTTGTGAAACACATGCACCAACAACAGTCTCATTTATAAATAGAACAACGTGACATCATAGCACAATTTATTAAAGATGATAAAAATACATTTCAACAATTTATTGGAATACACAATTAAATAACTCATTTACAACTTCTCAATAAATACAAAAATATAACTTCACAGCTACACACGTAATCCCGTCCTCCAATCCGGCCCAAGGCCCAACACCAAATCCAACCATAATCATATCCTAACATTTTAACGGCCCAATATCCAACATGCCAACAGTTACAGTTTACAACAATATAATTAAAACTGGAAAATTACATACATGAAAAGGGAATAAATCTGGAAGATCAAGCGGAATGGAGTGTTGACAAAAGTGGCAGCACAACGACGGCACACGGTTGAGCAGTGCCCAAAAATTTGAGTTTTATTACACGACAACAACCAACAAACTGATTGAATTTTTCCACAATTTTAGAACAAACCAAGCACGACAATAACTTCACAACTCTCAAACTCACCAACAAAAAATTACAGAACAATCACTCAAAATACAAGGAGATGAAAAGCTTAAGAGAGAGAGATATAGAATGAGGAACTCTGAACCCCAAAACTTGGGGAACCCGTGGCCTATTTATAGGCCAAATGTGGCGGTGGAAGGTGCCCGTGTGTCACACGGGTAGAAGAAGAGAAAAACGGCAGCAAGCCGTGGAGGAGAATAAGCATATCGCGTAGACGCGTGGTGCGGCGGCAAGAACAGCACACACGGAACCCATGCTCAACTCCACCGAGAAGCTTTCGGAAGAAAGAGGTGGTGGCCGTGGGGAGCGGCATGCACGACAGCAAGCTATGGATCCTCCACCGAACGACACCGAGAGTTCATGCAAGAAGGAGGTGGAAGAAAGAGGTGGAAATGGAATGAGTGACTCACGGCAGCTGCTGGCTGGAACAAGAAGAAACCAGAAGAAGAAAATAGAAGAAGAAAGAAGAAGAAGAAGGAAGAAGTCGTGCGGCGTAGGAAGAAGAAAATAAAACCCTAAGGGGCAATCCTCCAAACGGCGTCGTTCCAGATAGTGGGAGGGGTTAGGTTCAAACCACACGGGCTGGTTTAACACAACACACACACCCACGACCCACAACCAGTAACACATAAACATAAGCCCAAAGAAATAAAATAAAACACTACAAATAAAATATTTAAAATAACACACTTAAAGTAAAATAAAATTAACAAAAATAAAATACCATGAGTAAAATAACACAAACAACATAATTAAAATAACACATTAATTAAAATAACATGGAATTAAAAACACATGCAAAATTTAGAGATCTCACATACATAATTTGAACATGAACTTGAACATAACATGAACTTTAGTATGATATAACATAAATGTGAACTTGGAACATAACGTGAACGTAAACATGACATAACATGAATGTGAACTTGAACATAATATAAACCTGAGCATAACATAATATTAATGTGAACTTGGAATATAACGTGAATGTGAACATAACATAACATAACATGAACGTGAACTTGAACATAACATGACATAAAGATGAACTTGAAATATATTCTTGTCTCATGGGGTCACCACGATTGAGTAATCTTATCTCATGGAGTTACCATGATTGCGTATTCTTATCTCATGAGGTTACCATGATTGACATGAACTTGAACTTGACATGAACGTAAACTTGAACATAACATAACATAAAACATGACTTGAACGTGAAATACATGAACTTGGAATCTTATTCAATAGACTTAATTAATAAAGTGACCATACGGGTGCTACACGGGCCCCTTGAGCCGTGTGTCCTTGCCGATTGCTGCATCACAACACAGGTGTCTATACTAGTTGTGAGTGCATTAATACGTACTCCACAGTTATTGTGGCCCCATGTATTCTATGTGTCACAATTACTGTATCTCACGTAGTGTATGCTTCACAGTTGTTGTGGCTCCATACTTCATGCTTCACAGTTGTTGTGGTCCCATGAATTGTTTGTGCCACATTTGCTGTGAACACATGAACATAATGTGTGGCTCCATCAGCGTTAGTGCCTAGTGCGCTTTTGTGACCAACTAGTTAGGCCTCATTTGCAACTTGTTGAATGTACTTCGTCAACCTAAGGAATTTCACACCTATTTAGACACTCCAGCGTAAACAAAGGAGATCCACTAGGTTATTACCCCATCCTAGCGCTTAGGGTCGTGATTGACATGAATAACTTAACTTGCATACATGACAATTCGTAACGTGACGTGACATGAATGTGACATAAACGACAGAAGTCCTAATGTGGCGTAACGTGACATGAACGTAAGACGACAGACATGACATAAAATTTAACAGACAACATTTCATAACATGGCATACATGTAACATTCAATATTTCGTAACATGACACAACATGTAACAGACAATATTTCGTAACATTGCATAATATGTGACAATGAATATTATGTGACATGACATACATGTAACAGATAGCATACGTAATGTGACATACTTGCAACAGATAGTAACATGGGACATAATATATTTTGTAATAAATAAATATTTTGTGCAGAAAAATTCGTGTAATAGATAAACATGTGATGACATGGCATGTATAATATACGAACATAAATTGTAGTTCCCGTACCCATCACACATACACAGTAAACTGATAGTAAGTTAAGAGCTAACTTATCTCGATCGTCGCGTTCTACGAGAATAAAACGGTAAACATGAGGAACTATAAGAGGGTATTCTAAAAGTTAGAAATTTAATTACTAACAAATAGAAAAGTGAAAAGGGACAACTTAGAGTAAAATGACCATTTTACCCTCTACATGTAGGCAAATGACCATTTTACTCATAACTTAAGGATTTCACATCCTAACTCCCAAAATTACCAAAATTTACATTCCTCATGTAAATTTTGTCAAACTCAAATATCAACTCAAAAAAATTTAAAACCATTCACAACTATGAAAAACTCACAATGGCCGAAACATTCATAGGCCATTTTTCTTGATTTTGGTTGCAATTTATTCCATCTTCAAAACCCTTGATTAAACCAAAATTTTGTAATACGGATCTTCCTATCCTAAGTTTAAAGAATACACTTAAAATATCCCTTAAGAAAAGCTAATCATCAACACCAAACTTTTTAACAAAAAGTAAACCCTTAAATCACAAGTTTTGGCCTTAATAGAAACATCTCCAAGAATTCCAAAAAAATCAAATCTTACTTCTAACATATTCATAACATCATCCTAAGATCAACCATGATTTAAATCATCAAAAAAAAGTCACCAAAATCACAAAACAACACTTGGAGTTTTTTGGTTTTAAACTTAGTCCAAAAACAGAAACTTTTCTCTCAACTAACTTTGATCAATCTCTTGATCCATGGCTTAAAGGCATGTGATCTTCAAACTAAAACATCTCATGGTTTAAAAATATGTCCTAAAGAAGATACAACCATCAAACTTAAAATCACATGTCTAAAATTCAACAACACATGGATCTAACCCAAAAACATAAAATCTTAGACCAAACCGAAATCCTTTTGCATAGAAAATCATATTTTTAAAACTAATACTAAATATCTTAGAAATAACATCCTAACATGTATGTAATAAGCTTAGGATCATCATATAAAAATATCAAAGCCTTTGGAATAAGATTAAACCATGGAATATTCAAACTTTCACAAAACAAAAACTGTTTTTCCACTTCCAGTTTTCAAGTTTCTAAATCTAAGGAAATCTATCATCAAAAGCTTTATTCATGCAACAAAACCTCAATTAACATTCATTAAAACATGCTAACAACACTCCATAAAATTATCGGACCAAGATAGGTCCACTAGCTTGGTCAAAAATTCCAAAACATATCATACTTTCCAAATTCACGCCTAGAATGACCTTTCTATGGTTAAAAATACTTTTGACTGACCAAATTAGTATGAAATGAGACTAATAAGATATCTAAGGAAACTAGACTCAAATAAGAACAACTTTTATGAAGGAGTAATTGCGAGAAAAGACATAAAAAGGGTCAGAAATGGCCATGCAAAAAGACCCTGAAATCTGCCCGAGAGAGCTCTTTTCTAAGAACGGGGGGAAAAAAGTGATAAAATGGATAGAAGTATGTCTTGCATGACTTTAGACTCCTGGAGGGGGAAGTTATGGGCTTGAAAGACCCTTAATTGGAGTTGACTATGTGACATAAAATGGAGAGTAATGAGGGCAAAGGACTGCCTGCAGCAGCTGTGAGAGATGGAGGTTGATGGAGTGGACTTCTCCTTCACATCAAGGCACTAAATGGATGCAGCCAATGACAGTGGATGGTCTGCCATGTGGGGGAGGAAACTTCTTCAAGAAGCTTTGCCAAGGTGGCCAAATTCGTGGGCCTTGGTGAGCCCTAACCAAGTGGGCTTCAATTTGGGGTTTAAAGGTGGTTTGGTTAGGGTTTTAGATGCTATCAAGCCCAAAACCAATTTTTCTTAGCCCAATCAAATTTCTAAGGTTTAAAAGGTTAGATAATGATGTCATAACAATGATTTGATTAATTAATAAGCATGTGGAAGTGATTTAATCAAGTGATTAAATACAATGCTAGGGATCGGGTTAGAAAGGGTTTGGAGGCCAACTTTAGAGTTTGGGAAACCATTAAGGGTTTCGGTTTCAACCAAGCTTTTGAAATTTCAATTAGATTCCAACCATTTAGGGTTTCGTTAGGATTGAAACCATCTTTGGTCTGGTACAATTTAGTTGATAAGATGAAATAAAGTTTTGCTTAGGTGGCATGATCTCACACCTTGATTTCCTTCACAAATCCATCTAGTGGTTCCTCTTTGTACCAAGTGTCTAATACCATTCACTATGTGTGGCTAAGATCTTGCCAAGTGTCTAATATAGACATTCCACACTGTGATTTTGAAACCACTGCACTGAGTGCGCTTATCGAGATTACTATTCACTAAAAAAAATACATAATAAAATTAGTACTAAAAAATTCTAAATATTCATATTAACCTATAGTGAAAATCGTTTATCGAAATTCAACCCCGAAGTGTTCCTAAAAATAATTTCACAATTTCGAACAAATATTTCATTCAGAATTATGAAAATTAGCCATTGCGCCATAAAATCTTAAATAATCAACTTAGTCAAATGGCGTAGACCATAACGCATTCTGACACTCCTAACTAGTTCAAATAATTAAACTCATATTCTAGCACCATAGCGATTGATAAAATTGACTATGTTGACAGACTAAAATCTGCGCAATTGGTCGATTCGTGAAAACTAATGGAGTTTTCACAAGGTTCTTAAAGTCAATAGAAATTTCACCAGTGAATTTCTAGCGGGCTGTTACATCATATATATATATATATATATTAGCTTTTATAAATATGTGATGTGTAGATGATGAATAGAAGAATTTAATTAAATTAGAAATACTTAAAATTAAAAAAATTTAAAAAAAAAAAGATAAAAAATTAAAAAAATGGTGTATGGTGTGTAGAGATGATGAGTAGCAAAGCTCATTTATATTATATAAGTTATAAGATTAGAGTTTTTGTTTCCTAATTCGCTCGTTTATGTGATAATAGTTGACTATGTTTATGCTTCTGTTGACCTATTATCACATTAACAATGTTGGTCACCCAAATTTGTCTCTAATACAACTCTAAGATTCCCACTCTTTTGGCCACCTTTAGAATGGCTAGGAAGTAATAGGCCCTCAAGGTGGATCAAGTCACACTAGAAGGGTCACCCCACCTATGAGGAAGTAGCCCGAAAACTACGCCTTTAGAGCATTGACATACGTTTTCTATACGTTCCTCTTCTCCAAATTATAGGAGGAATTTTGGGAAAAACTTTCATTTTCCCCTCCCATCCAATTTCCTAAATTAGGATTTGTACTTACACGTGCTATCGTGGTTCCCAAAATATGGGGAGTATTTTGGGAGCCATTGTACATCTTCCAACCCATTGTTTACTGTTTTCGACAGTCTCTCTCTCTCCACCATCCCCGCGTTCACTCTCTCTCACGCCTAGTTGCTATCGCTCTCTCTCGCACTCTACTTGTCCATCGATGGAAGCCCCTCCAACCGACCACGATAGGTATGTGCCATTTGATTCACACACACACACTCTCTCTCTCTCTCTCTCTCTTCGGCTACTTTGAGAGAAATGCTCTCTCGAATCCGCTTGTAACTCTATCATTTTGCATCTTTGTAACTCCCTATTTTTAGAATATTTTTTTCTCAGTTTGTGGTTAACGAATAGTGTTTTGATAGGTAAAAGTAAGTTTATGGAACATAAGGAAAGTTAATTGTATACGGAACAAAAAATTGATAGCTCGAAAATTTTTTTTTGTTATGAACTCTCTTTTGGTATTTTTGTTGTTTTGCTGTGATTTAGGCATGTTGTTCAGTTTTGTTAGTTGGATTAGCCTAGTATTTTGTTGTTCTGCTGTGATTTAGACATGTTGTTTAGTTTTGTTGGTTGGATTAGTTTGGTAGTTTGGTTTCTTATTTTACCTGTTGTGTTGTAATATATATATATGCTGAACATCCTTTTATCTTGTTTAAACATATAAGCTTCTTTCCTAAATAGCATAACCTATTCTTGTACTTTTCTTCCTACAGTTCAGTTGTTTACCTCATCAATTTGCTTGTTATTTTTGTTGTTATGCTGTGAGTTATCCATGCTGGTTTTGGTTCATCCTCAAATCTTGATTATTTTTGTAAGGCCCCCATCACGAATAGCATAACTTGTTCTTTGTTGGTTGGATTATTTAGTTATTTTACTTGTTGTGTTGTGATATATCCATGTTATGATAATTCATCTTGCATAACATTCTTGCTGTTCAACTGTGATTTAGGCATGATGTTCAGTTTTGTTGGTTGGATTAGTTTGCTAATTTTTCTGTTCAATAGTAATTTAGACTATTCAGTTTTTTTCGTTGCATTAGTTTCTTATTCTTGTTGTGCTGTGATATATCTATGTTGAATATCCTTTCATCTTTTTTAAACATAAAAACTATAACAGCTCACCAGAAATTTAACGTAGGAATTTCTTTAGACTTTAGGAATCTCGTGAAAACCTGAAAGTTTTCATGACTTGACCCAACCACTTAGGTTTTAGTCTATCAGGATAGTTAGTGTTGTACTCACTGTGGTTTCAGTAGTGCGATTTTATTTATTTGAGGTACTTAAAAGTGTGAGAATGAGGAACGGTCTACGCCATTAGTTTCGTATGAATATTTAGGATTTTATAGCACAATATAACCTTTTTCAATTTTTGGAATAATGTTTATTCGAAAACGTGTTTTGATTATTTCAAGGCACTTCAGAGTCAAATTTTGATAAACTATTTGTACTTTGAGGTTAGTATGAATTTTTAGAATTTTTTACAGTGCAAAATTATTTTTTCCTTTTTCAGAGTGAATAGTAACCTCGGTGTTAGCACCTAGAGCAATGTTTTCAAAATTACAGTGTGGAATGTCCAAATTAGGTTAGGGAAGTTTGATTTGGACATTTGACAAGATCTTAGCCACAATTGGTGACCAATGAAGCTCTCCATTCATGGCAGGCAATATTTTTCCAACTCAAATTCTTTCACATAGAATTCGTTTCATATTAGTCAAGGGGACTTGAACTCCGGTTCTTTAGGTAGGAAATTGAACTGGTGCCATCTGGCCTAAAGGCCACGAGTGAGCAAACTGTGAGTTTCACATGAGCAATAAAGGGGATCACCGAGCAACAAGGGAACTTATCAATGCTCTCCTAGGCAACAAAGCTTTCTCAAGCAACAAAGCTCTCCTGAGCAATAAAGCTTTCCTGAAGAACGCTACTCACCCCTAGCAGCAAAAGAACTCATCGAGCATCAATGCTTGCCTTGAGCAACAAAAGGAACTCATTGAGCAACAATGCTAGGCCGAGCAACAAAAATCCCCTTAACATTGGTTCAAACAACCTAGATCGCAAACAAGAGACCCAAGACGAATAAATGGAATAAAAATGACACACCATACAAGAGGCCCAGGGTGAATAAATATAACAAAGAGTATGCACAACGATGACTAAGCCCAACCAGAAAAAAAGCTTGAAAATCTGGCCACCTGACCTGGTGCACTAGCTGCAAGGTCGCCCTTGAGTGCCGCTCGGGTACCTCAACTCCCTATCTTCACTAGAACATTGCCACGCATCAGATCTTTGTTATCACCATGACAGGGTAGCCCTCAAGCCCGACTTGGGTGCCTCGAGCCCTTGTAGCACTCCTGCAAAGAAAAGAGAGTTGAAACAATCCCAATAGTAGATTCGAGCCATACTTGAGCTCTACTAAAGTCGAATTCTTACCAAACATTAGGCCACTTGGCTCAAGTTTGCAAGTCTCAGGCTGTGTTGGGTTTTTAAACACATCTCAGCCCATTCATTAATAGAACCTACCACTTTTTCTACTTCCCATAAAAAAGTTAAACTCATATGAATATACTTCATACATTTAAACACATATTTTAACCGATTTACATTCAAGTACATCTTAATGGGACCCACAAAATATTACTATTTATAAATCAACTCAGATAATCTGAGATCATCTTAGCATCTAAACGCAACATAAAACTCATGGTTTGAATTATTTACACTAACCCCTTTGGTTTTGGTGAGAACTTCTCAGAACAGCTGGGGCTAGGGCTGTAAGAGGACCGGATCAGACCAGAAAAATCAATTGGACGAAATGGTTCAGTCCAGACTAGACTGGATTGAATGTTTCATTCCAGACTGGACTGGACCAAATGTTTTGTTCCAGACCGGACTGGACCAATAGTCTTATTGGTAAGTCTCAGGGTGTGGTGTTTTTGGATAGGACTGGATCGAGACCGACCGAATTTATATATATATATAGATATTTTTTAGATATTTAATTTATTATTTTATATAGTAGTTGTCTAAGTTAATTTTGTAATTTTCATCCAAGGGATCATCATTGACAATATATACAATAAAATTATTTAATATTCATTAATCATATATAAAATGTTAAGGAGATCACTTAATTTCATTAACCATATATATACAATGAAAACAATTTTCATTGTTTTCATGGACCGAGTGGACCGAATGAATGCTGTTAACATTTTGTTTCACACACCTTTGGGTCAGGCTCTGACAACTCAGGTCTTTCGAATGGGCCTGCAAAACACAAGAGAAAAGGCAAGTTGGGGAGGTTGGCCTTGGGGTCGGGGGGTCTCCGATGTCAAAGTTAGTAAGTGTTCTTGGAAGTTTGTAGATAATTCAAGGAGTCTAGGGATCAGAGGGCTTTCTTGTACCTGAACCTTGCTATTTATGTCGTAGGTTGGGGGAGGTGTAAATCGTCTTTGTCTCCAACGAGTCCGTACCCCTTCTACTGTCAGAGTCGTTTAATGTGGGGTGGCTTCTCCGACTGCACCATAAATGTGGCGTGTAGCTCGGTAGTGGCGCCATTAATGCGACGTGATTTCTTGACTTTGTGCTTGTCCTTTATGAGCCGTAGATGATATGATATTGATGGATCAAGGGCTATCTACATTTTTCGCTGTGCTTTGTGTAGGTCTCTGGGTTCTAAACGTGGCCGTAGGCTATCGGGCTGACCTGTCTTGTCGACTACTCGACCCCTTTTCCTGGTATATGTTTTGCCCCTTACTCAGACTTGGTGGCCTTTGAGTCGTATTGGGCTGAGACCTAGTGGGCTTTGTGAAGTGGAGAAAACCCGCTCTCCCCGGGGTTGGGGTAAGTATTCGGGCAGCCTTGAGCCTGAACCTGCTCTCCTTCATGGGGAAACAAGACCGCTTTTGGCTTAACTCATTCATTTGTTCCCCGAGGGAGGTATATCGTTCGAGCAGTTTGTTCTGAACCCGCTCCCGCCCATTGACACTTCAGGAAAGGGTAAGTTTGGGTCAGGCTGACGCTAATCCCACATTTCATCTTAGCGGTGGCTGGGGTAAATTATTTAGGTAGCCGTGTGGCTGATCCGACTCTTCTTTGCGGGAGGGATAAGGCAACCTTTAGGCCTATCTTTCCCTATGGTATCCCTCTCTGCCAGACAAGGAGGTTGAGCCGCCTGCTCACCTATCATCCTTCGTTGGGAGGTAGGTTGTTCAGGCAGTTTGTTCTGGACCCATTCCTGCCTGTTGACATCACAGGGAATTGTAGATTTGGATCAGGCTGGTGCTGATCCCACACTTCGTCGCAACGGATGTCGAGATAAGTTATTCGGGTTGCGAGGCTGATCTTGCTCTCCACGGCGGGAGGGATAATGCAACCCTTAGGCCTACCTTTCGGCCTACCTTTCCCTTCGTATCCTGCATGGAGGTAAGTCATTCGGGCAGTTTGTTACTAGACCCGCTCCCGCTTGTTGACGTTTAACAAGGAAGGTAAGCCTTTGTCTTCGGGTGGTCAAGGACTGACTCGCACTCTTTGCGAGAGGGATAATGCAACCTTTTAGGCCTACTTTTTCCTTTTTACCTCGTAGGGAGATAAATTGTTGATGGAGTTCCCATTTGGTGGAGTTGACTTTGCTGATGGAGATTGTTGATTTGGTCAGAGGGGAGTTTACTTGGCGAGTTATGTTATGTTCCTGAAATCAACCATTGAAATACAAAAACTTCTTTTATTAGGGTCTGCAATGGGCGAATGAGAACATATAAATTAATGACAATAAACCAACTTAGCACTAATATATCCATAGATGCTCGGCATTCCATGGATGCGGTAGCTCGTTTCCTTGGGAGTCTTTAAGGTGGTAAGAGCTCAGGCAATTTGTGGCGATGACCACATAAGGGCCCTCCCATCGGGGGCCTAGCTTTCCTTCATCCCTTGTTGTTGTTCCTGTCTCTATGAGCACGACATCTCCGACCTTGAATGTTCTCGAACGCACGCGCTTGTTAAAGCATCTCTGGGCCCTTCTTTTGTTGGTTGCGGTTCTTATCTCATCTTCTAGTTGTACTTCTTATAAGTCCAGCTATTCTTGTAGCTGCCTATCATTAGACTCTTGCTTGAAGTGCTGAACTCTATAGGTGGGGATTTCGATCTCTACGGGCGGCATCACCTCGTGGCCGTATGTGAGGGTAAAGGGGGTTTCCCCTGTTGATGTTTTCACCGTGACCCGGTAGGCCCACAAGACGACGGGGAGTTCTTCTGCCCACACCCCCTTCCTGTCGTTGAGCTGCTTCTTGAGCATTTCCATTAGTGTTTTGTTGGTCACCCCAACTTGCCCGTTAACCTGAGGATGTCTCGGGGACGAATATCGAAAATTGACTCCCAATTCTCGGCACCAATTATGGTAGTGGTCGGAATCAAACTACCTCCTGTTATCCAATATGATGGTGCGGACGTCAAACCTGCAAACTACCGTCCTTCATAGAAACCAAGGGATGTTGCTCGCTTGATGGTTGCTAAGGCCTTGGCTTCAACCCACTTGGTGTAGTAGTCCATAGTCACCACTACAAACTTGACTCCTCCTTTGCCCGGGGAAGTGGGCCGACCAAGTCGGCTCCCCATTGGGTGAAAGGCCAAGGTGATGTGATTGACATCAATTCCTTTAGCAGGCAATGGGGCATCCTGGCGTATTCATGGCACTTTTGACACTTCTGCGTGTAGTCCTTGGCGTCCCGCAGGGCCTGGGGCCAGTAATAGCCTACTCTTATTACCTTTTCGACCAACACCTGTCGTCCTGAGTGGTTCCAGCAAATCCCTTCATGTATTTCTCCCAACACATATTGTGCTTCTTCCGAGGAGATGCACCTCAAAAGAGGTGCCTAATGGCCCCTCCGATACAGGACTCCTTCGATTAGAGTGTAGTGTGCTGCCCTGTTTCTGATCTTTAAAGCCTCATGTCTGTCTTTTGGCATCTCATTAGTTTCCAAATATCTGATTATGCCTTCTACCCAGTCTGGGGCTCCGGGTCTTATCTCCATCACCTCAATTCCCACGGCAGGTACTTCCACAGTTCGAATCACCATTTGTTCTGGCAGGGGGAGTCCTCCTATCTGGACGCAACACGTGCCAGCTTGTCTGCTTTCTGATTCTCTGTCCTCGACACTTACTGAATCTGGAAATACTTGAAGTGTGGGCATTCGGCCTCTACTAGCGCTAAATATCTCCTCAACTTTTCACTTTTTACAACAACCTCTCCCCGCACTCGATTTACCACTACCTGCGAGTCTGCCCATACCTCTATCTCAATGGTGCCAAAAGACTTGGCCACCATTAGTCTTGATAGCAATGCCTCGTACTTCACCTCATTGTTCATCGTTTTGAACGCCAATTTGATGGCGTAATTGTACTCTTCTCCTTTAGACGTGACGATATGCATCCCTACTCCCCCCAGCCCAGCAAGAAGAGCTGTCAATGAATACTTGCCAGGGATTTACAGGAGATGCATCATCATTCTCTGTCGAGAAGCCGGTAAACTCAGTAACAAAATCCACTAGCACTTGCCCCTTTATGGTATTTCGTGGCGTATAGTCGATGTCAAACTTGCTCAATTTCGTTGCCTAATTCATAAGTCGGCTTGAGGCGTCCGGTTGTTGTGCACCTTTTTTTAAGGGGATTTCGTGACTACCCGCATTGGGTGAGCTTGAAAGTATGGACGCAGCTTGTGCGGCTTCAGCCCCCTGATATGCCCGGCTAGTGTAGTAGACTAACCTCTGGGCCCCTTCCTCTTCAAGTACCAATGCCGATGAAGCGGCCTAAGGGGAGACCGCCAAGTACGGGGTCAGCGTTTCCCCTCACTGGGGCTAGCTGAGGAGCGGTGGGCTCGTAAGGTACTTCTTGAGGGTTTCAAATGCCTGGTCGCACTTGCCATCCCATGCCTATGCTTTCCACAAAATTTTGAAAAAAGATAGGCATTTGTCGGTGGATCTTGACATGAACCTATTGAGGGCGGTTACTCGCCTAGCCAACCTTTGTACTTCGTTTTTGTTTCGAGGTGGGGCCATGCTGAGAATGGCTTCCACCTTCTCGGGGTTGGCTTCAATTTCACGCTCGAACACCATGAATCCTAAGAACTTTCCCGATCCAACACCAAAAGTGCATTTCATCAGGTTTAGCTTTATTTGATATTGTCGTAGTATCGGGAAAGCCTCCCTTAAGTTGCTCAGGTGTTGTTTTATGGTTCCACTCTTAACTAGCAAGTCGTCTACGTAGACCTCCATGTTCCTTCCTATCTGGTCTTTGAACATACGGTTGACCAATCCTTGGTAGGTTGCATCAGCGTTCTTAAGCCTGAAGGGCATCGCCTTGTAGCAATACAAGCCTCAATCGGTGATGAATGAAGTTTTCTCTTCGTCCTCAGGGTTCATGCAAATCTAGTTATACCCAGAGTAGACATCCATAAAATTGAGCATATGGTGGCCCATCATGGAGTCGACAATCAGATTAATGCGAGGAAGCGGGAAGCTGTCCTTCGGGTAGGCTTTGTTGAGGTCGGTGAAGTCAACGCACATTCTCCATAGACCGCTCGGCTTCTTTATGAGTACTATGTTGGACAACCACTCCAGGTAATGGGCTTCTCGGCTATGGCAACATTATTTTCCGCACTGACGCTTCGATGTTTTTGCCTTACTCCTTTGGCTTTTGGGTCTATGCTAAGGATGTGCTGGATGACCTCGGGCGCTATTCCAGGGCATATCCTCGTGACTCCAAGGGAACACGTCCTGGTGCTCAATGAGGAGTTGTCGCATGGCATTTTGGGCTTCATTTGTCATTTCGCTGCTAATCCTTACTCTGACTTCTGGCCGATCTGGGTTAAGGGTGACAAGCTCTAATGGTCCGATTGATTCCACTTTCCGGAGCTCCTCCTCATCTCGAACTTTACGTATGACCTACGCACAATTTGGAGCTGTGGCAAGGTGCCGGCACCCCTGCAAGATATGCCTTGCTTACCCCGCCATTCATTGGCACCTCTTTGCAGGTGTGTGTATAGTGTTCTTTTATTGCGCCCTTCTCACTCCCCTGTAATTGGCTCTCTTGCTGATTAACCTCTATGCCACTGGTAGCACTGGCAAGCTTCCGAGTTTCCTGGAACGGGTTGCTTCAGGCATGTGAAGTACACGTAAGATCTACAACGATCCCACAGACGACACCACTGTTAACATCTTGTTTTGCACACATTTGGGCCAGGCTTTGGCAACTCATGTCTTCCGAATGGGCTTGCAAAAGACAAGGGAAAAGGCAAGTTGGGGAGGGAGGCCTCGGGGCTGGGGAGTCTCCAATACCAAATTTAGTAAGTGTTCTTATAAATTTGTAAATAAGTCAAGGAGTCTAGGGATAAGAGAGCTTTTTCGTACTTGGAGCTTGTTATTTATACCGTAGGTTGGGGGAGCTGCAGATCATCTTTGTCTCCATTGAGTTTGTGCCCCTTCTGTTGTCAGAGTCCTTTAATGTGTCGTGGCTTCTTCAACGGCACCATAAATGTGACGTATAGCTTGATAGTGGCGCCATTAATGTGGCGTGGTTTCCTGACTTTGCGCTTGTCTTTTATGAGCCGTAGATGATCTGATATTGATGGATCAAGGGCTGTCCGCATTTCCTACTATGCTTTGTGTAGGTCTTTGGGTTCTGAACGCGGCTGCAGGCTATCAGGCTGAGCTGTCTCGTCGACTACTCGACTCCTTTACCTGGTATATGTTTCGACCCTTACGCGGACTTGGTCGATTTTGAGTCGGGTATTGGGCCTCAGCCCAATGGGCTTTGTGAAGTGGAGAAAATCCCTTTTCAGATGGGATATGGCCATCTGTTGGATATGAAATGAACAAGTCAGACTTCTTGTTGGACAAGTCGACCTTAAGAATTTTTGGAATCTATTGGATATGAAATGAACTTGGTCTGGCCTATTGGAAGTCCATTGCCAGTAATGAACGGAAGAGATAAAAACAAGTAAAGTTGATTGACAAAAGTGATATTATAAAGTAGGTAGGACTCGACTACTCCTAAGAAGGAAGGGAACCTCTACTGAAGGAATGGACCATTGTGAACGTAAGAGGATTGGATAACTCTAAAAGGAAAGGTTTCCCTGCCATCTCGTGGGACTTTTCTCTCCAGAAGGGAGGCATCTTTTTCAACCTCCTTGGAATCAGATTTTCCTCTGTTGTATTGAGAGCTACAAAAGGGTATGAGAGATTGTAAAATTACCTAATATAGTGGATTTCCCCCAGAACGACCCATGGACGTAGACTTTTATGCCTTAAAATCTTTGTGTCTCTCTCTTTATTTACACTTGGTATGTTTTATTTATTATTTCTTTCATGGATGAGCATCTTATTAATGCCCAAACTTTCCTCGTTGGTCATTTTATCGAACCATTGGGCTCCAACCTTGTCGAAGAGATGCATCAACAACTATAGGGCCTTTGGCCAAGCGTTTAAATATGCCCCTACTACTAAGACTATTCATCTGGGCTAGGTTTTTTTCAGGCCCGATCTGAAACCTAGATACCTGGGTTCCAGTTACGGATTACAAAACCCAAACAGTACTTGGTTCAGGTATGAAACCGTGCTCCAGATTGAAATTTCGGTACTCGTATTTATATATAATTAAAAAAAAATCTTTAGTTAAAGTTTCACCACCCATGATATTCTTCTATCTCTTTTTGAAGGCTAGGGTTTCTGGCGAACCCCCTCTCTCTCTCTCTTCTCTTCGAGTTTCTCAAGCAATTTCTCTCTAACTCAGACCTCTCTCATGCGAAATCGTGAAACCCTAGCTGCCTTGTCTCTCTATTTCAAGCTTCAGCAGCCATCTCTCTCTCGTTGCCGTGTCTGTCTTGCCGGTGACCTTACGGTAAGTCTCTCTCTCGATCTGTGAACAATGAATGTAAATTCGGGTAGATCTGGTGATTCGGTGAATTGGTTCTTTTCTTTGTGCTTCGAACTTGTCGAATGAGATTTTTCGTGTTATCTCTAAGGGAAGTAGGATACCATATTTGCTAAGGATCAGTGTCTGTAACTGTGCATCGTATTGCAACGGAGCAAGTTGAGCTGAAAACTCCGGAGGGGTGGGCAAAAACAAACACCCACCAAAGTTACCCGAAAACGTTGTCACGTGTCGACTTGATGGACCTCCCACAAATATCTTATTGGCATCTTTGGCCCGATCATCGCTTTTCTCTTCCATCAAAGGGGTACGTTCTGTTTCTGTTTAATAGTTTTATTAAATTTTAATTTCAAAATTGGCATGCGATGGTTGTAACACCCCGTATATTTTTTTTAGTGTATTTTTTTAATTGAAGGATTATTTGTTATTAATTTAAAATTTGATTATCTTGTTTTAAATTTTCAGATTTTATTGGGTTTTTTTTTTCATGATTTTTAATTTGTGAAAATTAAATTTGACATGTTTCCTTAATATTAATAATTGTTATGCATTTAAATTTCTCTTAATTTAAATTAGTTTGTGGGTTTTAAAATTATTGTATTGTTGGATGTAATTATTTTATTTCACTTAGTCACTGTGTTTAAATTTATTTTATTTAAAACTGTTGTGTTGAAATAATTTTCGTTGGAATTTTTTGACCCAAGTTGTGAGATTTAGACCTCATTTATTTTCCTTCATTTTTCTTTTTCCACTTTCTTTTTTTCTTTTTTCTTTTTTCTTCTTTCTTTTTTTTTCTTTTCCTTTTCCGGAACTGCTCCCTCCCGTGCACGACCCAACCCCTCTCTCTCACACCGTCCGATCCTTCTCTCCCCTAGCCCGCCGCCATGCGCCTCCGTCTGGCAACACCACCCAGCCCACGGCCTTCCCCACCCTCCGACGACCACCTCCCTCCAATCTCAGCCCCCACGCCGTCGCGCCACCATCGGCCACCATCTCTTCACCACTTCATCCTCGACCTCCTAGCAACCTAGTGCACCCATTCTTGGCTCCGATCTGTCACCAGTGAAGCCCCATCTATCTCCATCTCCGATTTGAGCATCTTTGGCCTTAAACCGCCTCCCACGCCGCCATCCACGGCCAACCACCACCACCACTAGCTTCACCGACATCCCTAGGCCTTACCCTATCAATCTCGGGTCTTCGTTTACACCCGTTCAAAAGTGGATTTCTGAGACCCATGACCACAGTGCATTTCGTACTGTTTTGTTGCTGCGTTGCCGTTTCTAGCACTCCGTGATCTTTCAAAAATTATATTATAGCATTGTAAGTATTTTTCTCGAATAACTTTTGAGATTTAAATGTATTTTCGCGCTAACTCATATTTACTGTGAATTGGTTGGTTGTGCCGGACTGAGTCCGAGGAGTAAGGGAGTCGGTTGGATTGGATGATGGAGTTGTTTGTGTGATTGGTTTATGTTATGAAATTTGTTGGCTGTTTCGGATTTAAATATTGGTGTTTTGAGTTTGACGTTGGTCATGGTGGATATTGGTGATTTTTTTAGGAAGTGGTGATATATTTTGAGATTATGAGGGTTTTAAGTTTTGAGAAATTAAGATAGATTATTTTAGAAGTTTAGGCTTAAATATGGAAATCCGTGATTGATTGAAAACTTACGGAAATTGTGTGATTATTTTTATAGGTGACGATTTATAGTCAACTCGACATTTTTTAGGAAAATTCTGAAAAGCTAAGAAGTCCAGGTAAGCGGGGTTCATATACTAGTTTTGCATAAAAGAAATAAAATGAGGTTGACTTTGAAAATAAACATGTTTGTTTTTTAAAAGAAATGATCTGAAAACAACCTCAGATGTTTATTCTGCATATGCATAAATTCAATATAAGAGAAAGTATTTTCTGTCATGACTGGTGTAGACATAAGCTAGTTTTGTGCACTTTGTTCCTGAACTATGTAAAAGAGCGAATAAGGAATTCTAAAAGTTTTGTTATGAACAAATGATAATATTTTGTTTATGTTTATCTTGAACATGTGAAATGATCTGAAACTTTTCAGTGTTTTGTTTTGATATGATGTGTCATCTGAAAACCTTAGCATGAAGTTCTGATTCTGTATATGATTGTAATCGAATTTTCGGTGAAATCTGTTCTGTTTCTGTTAAGGCCTAGCCACGGGTATAATAGTAGTTTATAACCCTACCATGGGGGTGAAACATGGAATATGGTCCAGCCACGGGTATAATGGTGGTTTATAAGCCACGGGTATAATGGTGGTTTATAACCCTACCACGGGGGTGAAACATGGAATATGGCCCAGCCACGGGTATAATGGTGGTTTATAACCCTACCACGGGGGTTAAACATGGTATTGTCCCAATGTGATGCTAAGAGATGATTTAATTATAATGTTTCAGTTTGGAAATGCCAACGGATTTTCTTTTTGGAATAAATTTATTTTTTTGGAAATTTCGCTCTAATGCTTTTGTACAAAGTTTTGTTTCTGCATTCTGAAAGTAAATGTTTTGTTCTGCTTATCAAATGTTATAAATGCTCATGTTTACATGCTAGTATATGCTCTCTGCTTACTAAGTTGTTGATAACTCACCCCCTTATCTCCATAATATTTCAGATGACATTGATGGTTCAGCTGAGAATCAGTATTAGAGTTTATGGTGAAGATTAGCAGTGAATGGTTGTTGGGTATCTCGTGGTATTAGTGTTGATGTTGGAAGTTATTTATATTTCTTAAGTTTTCTTCAATGGATTTAGACGGTTTATGGAGACTTATGTTAATGTTTCATTATTTCTAGTTTGTTATTTGAGACATGAAGAAGAGTTGATTTTATTTGAGTTGCCGGATTGAAAATTGGATAGATGAGTTTATATGGTTTATTTAATTGAAGTATTTACGTTTGATTTGAGGTTTGAGAAAATATATATTCTTGAATTTGGAAGTACTCTAGCCTTGTTAGAGTTGATTATCAGGTTATATGAGTTAACTCTCCGGACCCTCGGGGACGGGGCGTTACCGTTGGTATCAGAGACAGGTTTGAATTCTGCATACTACAAACCTTGGAGGTTTAGATTTTTGTGGGATCATAGGATGTAAAGATTTCTGTGTAGGAACTTGAGGAATTTAAGAATGATCATGTGGATATTTAAGTTCGAGATTCTAAAAACCTTATGATTGATTTTGATGGGATTTGAGGATTTAGATCCGGTAAGTTTATTCTGTAGGATGTAGGACATGACTTGGAAATAATCTTTATAAGATTTAAGGTTTAGATTTTTGTGGTTTAGATTCTAAAGATGTATTGGAGTTTAGATCGATGTTGGGTTTACAATATAAGATGATAGGAATGACTATACGAGTTGGTTAAAGATATGGCTAAGAATGGGTAAAATCATGTGTGCAGTACCAGAAAAGCTTAACGGTTTAATTGGAAATTATTGTTTTTATTTAAATTGAATTTATTTGGTTTTGTTTGATTTTATTTTATTTGAATTGAAATTATGTTATTTTATTTATTAAGTTTATTTTATTTTGTTCGTTTCGTTCGAAGCTGAAAAACGGGTTAAGGATTAAGTTATGGCAGGAAGATGGTACGACTGAGAACGCTATTGTTATATTTAGCAGAGTAGAATTGAACTTTTATCGACTTGGTGTGCTTTTATAATATCAAGGTTTGAAAGGAACGGCATGGTCTGGGTGATCCATTCGGGGAGTAAGATATTTGAGGTTTTCGATTTTATGGAGGTATGACACGAGGCTTTAGAATAGAAGATTGTAAGTTCAACAAACTTAAGGATATATTTATGGAAATTTCACCAAAAGTTTAAGGTTTTGCAGACTTTAGGAAATGACTTGTTATCATTTAATATTTTAGATTTTGAAAGCTTCGGGAGTCGATTGTTTTATTATTGGATATAAGTTCATCGATCTTATAAATTTTGGAAAATGATTCTAGTATAATTTAAGATTTTAAAATTACAGATTTGAAGGACTGAATTGAAATAAGATTTAAGTTTTTAATTCTGCAGGCTTGGTGTGCTAGCTTGATTTATTTTGGATGTGACCATTATTATGGGGTTGATTGAAGTTGAGTTATTGATATATGAATTTTCAAGGGGATTATTTCTTTGAGGATTGAAGGTATTGGTCCAGTTTGGATAATAATTGTTATTAGTTCGAGGTTTTAGTGGTAGGTTTTAGGATTAGATCCATATCAGATTTAAGGATGATAGTTGGTGTAGATTCAAGAAGGCATTCTTAGTGATTTTGAGGGAAAAAGTGTAATAATTCATGGTTTTGGGAGATCAAGCTTTTTTCTATCAAAATGTGATAAGAGTTTTCTGGTCTTTAGGTATGGAGCTACCTTGTACTCGATGGTGTTGTTTTTTTATGACGACATAAATTTTATGCATGTGGCGAATTATTAGAGTGCGCAGCAGAAGCGTGATATTTTGGTTGTAATTAGGAATTCAAATTTTGTGTTGATTTTGAGAAATTAGTCGTGACTTGAATTTTTGAGACGATACTTGTAGTTAGAGACTAACCGCTCAGTTGTACCAATTATGTTATTGATGATTAACTTTGGAAGTGACCATTAGATTACCAAAGGTAGAATACAATGAAGATTTGGAAGTTATACCATAGGAGTCAATTGGGGTTAATATAGATTATCGAATAGAGCTATTAATCTTTGGGATTCATTGGATGTTGTATTAAGGCTCTTGTGGAAAATGAGATTTTGGATATCATAGCCACCCTAGGAATACTGGACGTGTTGTGCCACTGGGGGACTAGTACGAGTATGATGGAATTGCCTATGGAAGGTTTAGCGTGTTTTGGGTTGTATCTTTTATCATGCTTTAACGTCATATCTGACCTTTCAAATTTCGAGGATGAAATTTTTTTAAGGGGGGGAGGATGTAACACCCCATATTTTTTTTAGTGTATTTTTTTAATTGAAGGATTATTTGTTATTAATTTAAAATTTGATTATCTTGTTTTAAATTTTCAGATTTTATTGGATTTTTTTTTTTATGATTTTTAATTTGCGAAAATTAAATTTTGACATGTTTCCTTAATATTAATAATTGTTATGCATTTAAATTTCTCTTAATTTAAATTAGTTTGTGGGTTTTAAAATTATTGTATTGTTGGATTTAATTATTTTATTTTACTTAGTCACTGTGTTTAAATTTATTTTATTTAAAACTATTGTGTTGAAATAATTTTCGTTGGAATTTTGTGACCCAAGTTGTGAGATTTAGACCTCATTTATTTTCCTTCATTTTTCTTTTTCCACTTTCTTTTTCTCTTTTCTCTTTTTTCTTCTTTCTTTTTTTTTTCCTTTTCCAGAACTGCTCCCTCCCACGCGCGACCCAACCCCTCTCTCTCACTACGTCCGATCCTTCTCTCCCCCAGCCCGCCGCCATGCGCCTCCGTCCTGCGACACTGCCCAGCCCAGGGCCTTCCCCACCCTCTGGCGACCACCTCCCTCCAATCCCAGCCCCTCTCGCGTCGCCGTTTGCCCCCACGCGCAACACTATGCCACGGCGTTCCTTGTGCTCGTGCGCCGCCGTCGCGCCACCATCTCTTTACCACTTCATCCTCGACCTCCTCGCAACCTAGTGCACCCATCCTTGGCTCCGATCTGTCACCGGTGAAGCCCCATCTATCTCCATCTCCGATTTGAGCATTTTTAGCCTTAAATCGCCGCCCACGCCGCCATCCATGGCCAACCACCACCACCACTAGCTTCACCGACATCCCTAGGCCCTACCCTATCAATCTCGAGTCTTCGTTTACACCCGTTCAAAAGTAGATTTCTATGACCCACAGTCACAGTGCATTTCGCACTGTTTTGTTGCTGCGTTGCCGTTTCTAGCACTCCGTGATCTTTCAAAAATTATATTACAGCATTGTCAGTATTTTTCTCGAAGAACTTTTGAGATTTAAATGTATTTTCGTGCTAACTCATATTTACTGTGAATTGGTTGGTTGTGCCGGACTGAGTCCGAGGAGTAAGGGGGTCGGTTGGATTGGATGATGGAGTTGTTTGTGTGATTGGTTTATGCTATGAAATTTGTTGGCTGTTTCGGATTTAAATATTGGTGCTTTGAGTTTGACGTTGGTCATGGTGGATATTGGTGATTTTTTTAGGAAGTCGTGATATATTTTGGGATTATGAGGGTTTTAAGTTTTGAGAAATTAAGATAGATTATTTTAGAAGCTTAGGCTTAAATATAGAAATCCGTGATTGATTGAAAACTTACGGAAATTGTGTGATTATTTTTATAGGTGACGATTTATAGTCAACTCGACATTTTTGAGGAAAATTCTGAAAAGCTAAGAAGTCCAGGTAAGCGGAGTTCATATACTAGTTTTGCATAACAGAAATAAAATGAGGTTGACTTTGAAAATAAACATGTTTGTTTTTGAAAAGAAATGATCTGAAAGCAACTTCAGATGTTTATTCTGCATATGCATAAATTCAATATAAGAGAAAGTGTTTTCTGTCATGACTGGTGTAGACATGAGCTAGTTTTGTGCACTTTGTTTCTGAACTATGTAAAAGAACGAATAAGGAATTCTAAAAGTTTTGTTATGAACAAATGAGAATATTTTGTTTATGTTTATCTCGAACATGTGAAATGATCTTAAGCTTTTCAGTGTTTTGTTTTGATATGATGTGTCAACTAAAAACCTTGGCATGAAGTTCTGATTCTATATATGATTGTAATTGAATTTTTGATTAAATCTGTTCTGTTTCTGTTAAGGCCCAGCCATGGGTATAATGGTGGTTTATAACCCTACCACGGGGGTGAAACATGGAATATGGCCCAGCCACGGGTATAATGGTGGTTTATAACCCTACCACGGGGGTTAAACATGGTATTGTCCCAATGTGATGCTAAGAGATGATTTAATTATAATGTTTCAGTTTGGAAATGACAACGGATTTTCTTTTTGGAATAAATTTATTTTTCTGAAAATTTCGCTCTAATGCTTTTGTACAAAGTTTTGTTTCTGCATTCTGAAAGTAAATATTTTGTTCTGCTTATCAAATGTTATAAATGCTCATGTTTACATGCTAGTATATGTTCTCTGCTTACTGAGTTGTTGATAACTCACCCCCTTATCTCCATAATATTTCAGATGACATTGATGGTTCAACTGAGGATCAGTATTAGAGTTTATGGAGAAGATTAGCAGTGAATGGTTGTTGGGTATCTCGTGGTATTAGTGTTGATGTTGGAAGTTATTTATATTTCTTAAGTTTGCTTCAGTGGATTTAGACGGTTTATGGAGACTTATGTTAATGTTTCATTATTTCTAGTTTGTTATTTGAGACATGAAGAAGAGTTGATTTTATTTGAGTTGCTGGATTGAAAATTGGATAGATGAGTTTATATGGTTTATTTAATTGAAGTATTTACGTTTGATTTGAAGTTTGGAATAATATATATTCTTGAATTTGGAAGTACTCTAGCCTTGTTAGAGTTGATTATCAAGTTATATGAGTTAACTCTCCGGACCCTCGGGAACAGGGCGTTACAATGGTGAAGATATTCCTCGGCTATATCAAATGTTTTTTCTTTTCTCTTCCTCCCCGTTGATGGGTATTTTTCAAACTTCAAGTAAATTAAATGGGTACCAAATTTGTTCCTTTGAGTTTGGGTTTATTAATTAGAAAGTTATGAACTTTAGACTCTTTTTTTGCGTTTCTTGTCTCAGTTGTTATGGGAGTTATTTGCTTTAAGCTGCCATTCGCTACTTGCAAAGAAAATAGAAGAAAATAAAGAGAAAGAAAGGGCCTCCTGACATATGATGTGTTTAGACGATCAATCTTCTTTTCGAAAAAATAAAGGGCGAAATTTTTGTACTTTGTGGCTTATGCATCGAAGAATGAACATTTATTCTGCATATGAGAGCTTCAATAATCAACATCAATACCCTATGTGCTCCCGTTAAAGACATATTAACATGTGTAGGAATAAAATGGGTAACAATGACAATCATCTCTTGCGTGGACTGTAATCGTGATGATCGAAATTTAGCAAACTCAAATCATTTCCATTTCCATTTCCATTTCTTAATTGGGTAACATGTGTAGGAATAGTTTGTTGCTTCTTTTTTAAAGTGAGTTCACAATTTTTTAGGCTTCTAGATTTTTTTTTTTTAACATGTGATTATAACTTTTTAGACCTTTAAATCTTTTAACTTTTTAATATTTTAGTAGTTTTTTTAGACTTTGTGGTTATAACCTTTGAAACCTTTCTGCTAGTCATATAAAAGTGGTGGTTTGTTTCTATATCTCTTTTGATGAACTGCAGGTGGATTTGTGACTGAAATGCTTGCTAGTGGACCTGAAGGACCCATATCATCATCTATTTCTGTTTTGGAAAAGTTAAAAGATTTGTAAGTGAAGATATTCTCGATCACTCTGTTAAATGATACATATATTCGTACTTCTTTGTTAGTTATATTGATTGTGATTCTGTTTGTGTATTCCACCCTATTTGTGTATCCCATTTTACATTTATTTTCATAAAAAATTATTTTCCCCTTGAGTTTTCTTCATTTGGCAATGATTATAAATCTTGATACTGAATTATTGGTAATGGAAAATTCAGTGCTATATAGATTTCCAATTTGCATGACTTTATTTCTTAAACTTTAATAATTTTTATCTCAAAATGGTTATAAATGGAAGAGTGATGCTAGGCTACCGCCCAACAGTGACCGATGGGCCGCCTAAGCGAAACTCCACTTTTTCATTTTTTTAACATCTTTAAATATTTTAATATATATATATATATATATTAATACACTAATAGTTAATTCCTTAATAAGCAAATAGTTAACAAGGTAAATAGTTGTTTCTAACTTTAGTTATTTTTTTACATGAAATTTAGTTTTCTATTTTGATCTATTTTATTATTATCGACAATGTTCAACATGACTTGAAAAAAATTAATTATATTTTGGCTTTATATATAAAAAAACAATTATGCTTTTCAACATTTTTCCTTGAAAAAATTGTACTAGAATATAGGATTTTAGGTTAAAAAAACAAATTATGCTTTTCAACGTTATCTTTTTCTTGAAAAAGTTTTAATAGCATAGGCTTTTGTAAAATAAAAAAAATTGAAAAAAAAAAAACTATTGCAGCCCGAAACCCAGATTTCCGGATTGTAAAAACATAAATTCATCCAGGTTTCAACATGAGTTATAACCTGGGCTAAACCAGTCCGAATTTGAAATCCAGATTTCAGGCCGAATATCCCCGAGTATCCGGTTCAAAATCTAGATAAACAGTGTTACCTACTACTACTACTACTACTACTACTACTACTAATAATAATAATAATAATAATAATAATAATAAAATACTCTAAACTAATGACTTCCTATCCACCACCATATTAGTGTTATATACTAGTGTAAGTTTTTTTACTACCAAGTTAACATCGTGATTGGTCTCACATTTATAAATTAAATCAGTAGGTAAATATGTTTAGGCCAATCAATGTTAATATTTGTCTTTAATCTTTTTTCTAAATATAATAAATATATATCATTTATTTATTTCATAGATTCTTCTACTATTATTTTATCTTTTTCGTTTTCATAAGCTATTGTTTTTATTATATAGTAGTTTTTCAAATATGATAAATAAAAAACATAATTCTCTAAGTGCATATGTGATCTCTACCGAGAAAGTAATAAAAAAAATGCGAGATTAATGTACGGGATTGATCAAGAAACTAATAGTCTCAAATACTTAGGTAAAGTTAATGTCAAACGTGTACTTGAAAAGGGGAAGCAGTAAATTTGGAATTGGCTAATTTCTTTACTGTAGCTTGGAGCCCTATGAGAGCATTAGCATTGATTTCATCTAAGTCATATCCAAAATTTAGCTAAAAGAATATATTTTCCATAAATCCAAAATCATTCAAGCCATAACCCCATATTGGATTAGTCAAAATAATAATATAATACTAATTTTTTAATAATATTATTTTAAAAAAATTTTCCTACACTAAACATATGTTAATTAATATTTACTAACTATTACTTAAATTATTGTTTCCTAGCTAGTTTTTTTTTTTTTTCTCAACATAATTATTCAACAAACACATTTTAGAATAAAACATGAAAAATATTCAAGCAGTTGGGTATGATATTTTAGAATAAAATATTACTTTTGAAGATGAATAGTACATCTTCAAATGTGAAGAAACACTTATAAATATTGTAGCTCATAGTTGAAGCCACTAATATTTGACTACTCCAATGCAAATGATTCCATCTCTATTTCTTCAATTTTTGAAGATAAACTGTAATTTGACTAAGCCAATGTCAGTGCTCTAATATAGAAGAAATATAGTTATTCATCAAAGTAAAACCATTGAGCCTGCTATTGCTGTTCAAAATGCTTTTACGAATCCGGCTCGGGTTAACCCATGTTATGACCCGGGCTAGTGCTCAAGTGACTCTGCATTTCAAAAACCCAAAAATCTAGGTACCAGGTTGTACCCATGTTCTTTTTTTAATTTATTTATAAAAGTTCATATCTAATTAAGGTTTAAAAGCATAATTGTTTTTAATAAAAGCCTATATTATATGAAATATTTTTTTGAAAAAATCCATGTTGAAAAGTTTTCTAAGAAGTCATGTTAAAAAGCATAATACTAATGCATTGAACATTTTCCAAAATAATAAAAATATATCAAAATGAAAAACTAAATTTTATGTAAAAAAAAAACCTAAATATATCAACTAATCACCTTTTTAACTATATGCCTGTTAAAAAAAAAAACAAAATCCAGTATTCATCTTGTAAAATGCATGCAACACAATGGAATCCACTACATAATACATTATTTTGTTATTTACACATTACGTTACAAAATACAAAATTACAAGATATAAATTATTACAAAATCATTAGCATGATCTTCCATCAGTGATTTAATCTCACATGAAATAATAAGTTAAAGTGATTTGACTGAAATAGATCCTGAAAAAAAAAAGTTTTGAACAACTTTGTCTCATAAATGCAGAAAACTAGTAAGCATAGAGAGTTCTAGCATACTTAGAAAAGCCATGTAGTCTTTAATCTCACACCAACAATTTCTTTATGGTAGTTGGTGTAGAAGGTTTCCACATCAATAGTGTTTTTTTTATTGGCACTGGGTCTTCAGGAAAAGTGTCCGACTAATCTCGAGGGTGCACAGGCCTCAGTCAGGAATTTCCTGCAAGTGCACCTCCGATAATTCAAGGGAAAAATCTCTCAATCCAATGGCCCCTAGATATTGTTTGCGCCCAAGAAGATTTGAACCTTAGACCTGAGGGGAGCATACCTCCAAATCCAAGACTTTTACCACTACAGCCGACCCATAAGAGTTCCATCAATAGTGTTTTAAGCATGCCAATTAACTGACTTGGAAATAGATTTTTTCTAATTTAAAACTATGCAATAAAGAACTTAGTTTATCTATATTCACCTCCAGAGCAATACAGAAACATAACTTTGCATGTGCCAAAATGAACTGCTTGTGCTGCATGATTTGTAGGAAATTAACTATCATATGGTACGTTCATTCCCAACATGATGCAGATAAATTATGTGACCAAAAGTAACTTACATAGAGCCAAGGAAGAAGGCAAGTGAAAGATTAGGTTAGGTTTGGATAGTAAGTTGAGATGAGATGAAAGTTGAAAAAAATATTATTAGAATAATATTATTATTGTTTTGAGATTTGAAAAAGTTGAATTGTTTATTATATTTTATCTGAAAATCTGTTAAAATTGTAATGATGAAATGAGATGAGATGAATTGAGAGTATTTCTCAATCCAAACTAGCAAATCCAACCAAAAAGACCGAAACAACAGCTGTGAGAAGCATTGCCACTAAGGTAGAAAAGACCTGCACGGCACAAGGAAGCTAAAATTATAACAATTAGAACTTGATTAAGAAGGTGCAAAAAATGTTAGGTTGGGAAAGATACACATACTTCTATGGGTAAAATAACTAAAACTTATCAACAAAATTTCCCTTGGGTTGAAAACAAAGACCAATCAACAGGTCTAGCAAGAACTGTCTGTTAAATTCACAATTATAGAGTTCTATCGCTAAGATCAATGAAGCCATCCACTTGACACTACAACAGAATGTATCTTTTGTGACAGTGGAAACTGTCACAAAAGAACGGAAAACTGTCACTAAAGATATTTGGTGACAGTTTCAAACTATCACCACGACCGTCACCTAAAGTGCGTCACAGAAAATATTTGGTGACGGTTTACTGTTCAACCGTCACAAAAAATATTTTTAGGGACAGTTGGAAGTGTTCCGTTCGGTACAACGTTCGAACGTTTCTTTTTTTGTGATGGTTGGGAACTGTCACAGAAAGTCACGTTCGGACGTAAAATTAAACATTCGGACGTTAACCCAACCGATTGACGTTTGAATGAGAGAATTTGACGTTCGTTGATTATCGTTCGAACGTATCATATTTACGTTCGAGTGTTAATGCGTCCGAACGTTAATTACAATAAACGTTCGACTTTTCATTCCAACATAAACGTAAATGTTCAAACGTAACACGTTTAAAGTTCAGACGTTATTTCGAATGTAAACGAAGGAGTGTTTGAATGCAAGTTCTTTGTTCGAACATTAATCGCTTTATCGTTCCAACGGTTTGTTCGTTTTAGTGTGAGGACGTTCGAATGTAGAGTTTTACGTTTGAACAATCCAATTTATGTATTTACGTTTGAACGTTGGTCCGAATGTGAACCAACGTTCGAACGATTTTAATTTACATTCGAACGTACATATCAAAAATACTAATTTTCTAAAATTTAAAAACATAATACCAATTGTATCATATTACATACCATCAATTAACAAGTAACAATGTCTTATAAAAGCACAAAATTAGATATTAAAACTAGCCAGAAATACTGATAAAATTTATTTCTTCTTTTTCCCTCGCCCACCGCGATTCTGTTGTAACGACATAACACACTCCATTTGCACCATGATCTCCCGTTGCACTTGCTCTTGCACTTCACCGCGTACTCTTTCCTCCTGGTCTCTCTGTTGGTCCTGCAAACGCGTCTCTAAATGAGACTGTCGTTCTAAGAGAGACTCTAACTCTTACTGTCTCGACTTCATATACTCATTCTCACGCCGTGCAGCTTCTAAATCTGCCGTAAGATTATTAATTTGTGAAGCCGATGAGGTTGAGAAGGATGAACATCTATGCTTGATAGATCGTTCCAAACCTCTTGCCATATTAGACTGCGGCCCGAGCACTTGCGTGAATATGTCTATGTCACTAGGAGAGGATTCCTCAGAAGCCGATTGCATCTCCATCATTTTTTCCTACAATTTAAAAGGTAATGATCATATATAATTAGTAACGTATTAAAAGAAATAGAAATAAAAAATAAATTATTCAAATTTTATATAAATAATTTATTTCACAAAATTAACACTACTTACATAATTATCTGCAGTGATAGGATCCATCCACTCACTATGCTCATTAGTGTGAGCAGCAGCATAGACATGAATGAGAGAAAAATTTTCAGGATCATCACGTTTCTAACAAAGCGACATTAGCAATTTTAAAAAGATAATGTTAGTACTTAAATAAAATAATATCAGGAAAATAAATGAATTCTATAATTTTTTAATTACCATTTTTTCAGCAAGACGGTGGAATAACCTTGAACCGGCACGATGGTGGACAGTTAGAGAGGATCTATTTTGTGAATTTGTAGAACTCAAGTGCTACAAAATATATTAAGAATGTTAATTGTAATATGTATACATATAATCTGGAGATGCGAAAAGATCACAATACTTTCTCCAATCATCTAACTTCATCTGTTGGAAAGGAGACTGCGCAGCCTCTTCCAACGTCTTAAACTTCTTGAAGTGGTCATGACATCGTCCTTTGTGACGACGGAATAGTGTAGCTATCAACTCATTCACGGTTCTCAAATCCTCACTACGGCCAAAGTCGAGGTTGAATTCATCCTAACAAAGGAATCAGGTCAAAAATATAATATACTAATCTAGGTGAAAAAAATGTACTGAAAATTTAACTCACCTGCACATGACTTCGAATGTGTTCCTTAATCTCATTCGGAACATCTCGCTATGAGCACACATAAAATAGAGCATAAGCTCGAACTACTGTGCCAATATAGGAGGAAAGCGCTGCTGCACTTTCATCCACTCCTCCAGTGGAATTATCAGGAATTGTGATCTTCAGTTTTTCGTGCCTTTTATTTTTTTCAAAAGAGATTCCACGTGTATAACCATGACCGTGACGTGCAGATGCATCAACTACATGATAATAGATAGTATAATTATAATTATATAGTTATTGAGACAAAAGTATTAACTATATATATATCAACGACAATATTTCTTTACTGGTAGCTGTTGACTGGCTGTTGTTCTCTTCTGTGTTAGCTTGATCTTTAGGAACGGATTCCTCGAGTAGGGAGTCCTCAATGGATTCAGGACTTGGACTTGGCGGAGGCATATTTCTTCGTTGTCGTTTTGGCGGCATTCTTGAAAATAATTAATTATATCAAAGAAAATTAATTAGAAGAAATTATGAAAATTTAAGATATTTTATAGTCACCTATATGAATAAAATATTTAGTACTTTTATTCTTCATCTTCAGATGAATTTTCCATGCTTGTTTCAGAATCTCCATCAATAACATCTTCATCATCATCATGCACCTCTTCTTCATTGTCCTTATCCACCTCCTGCTCGGATTCTGATTCGTCTTCATCTTCTGACTCTTCTTCTTCTTCTTCTTTCCCACTTACTTGAATTGAATGATCATTTAATACAGACGGGTCGAGATGGATGGGTGGGACATCATCTCTACACAAGGGGAGCAACTTGAGTGCACCGAGGTCAACAAACAAGTTAATACCCTCCCCATCTTCCTGATATGCCTCTATAATCGGAGTGTCATCTTCATCTCCACTATTCTCGTAATCTGCACTTGTTCCTGCTTCATATATATTTTGAGGAACAAATTTTTGTACGACTCGCTAAGTTATCTCTCCATTATCTTCATCAGCACTTTTCATTGGATCGATCAAGTAATAGACTTGGGTAGCTTGACAAGCCAATACGAATGGATCATCTTCGTACCATTTAGATGCAGTATTGACACTCGTAAAGTGATTATCTCTATATATCGAAACCCGACCACCGCCTTGATCCCACCAATCACATTTAAAGATATATGTTACAGACTCACACAGATATTTTAATCCGATAATATCACGTATGACACCATAATAGTCAATATCATCTGTTCCATGACTCCCCTCGACCAACGCACCATAGTTTTGAGTCTTTCTATTACGTTCACGGTCCAAAATATGGAATCTATAACCTCGAACCGTGCATGCAGTGTATCGAAGTACTCTATTTGAGGGACCACGGGCCAATGCATACAATTCAGAAGAAATTGATCTGGGATCACGAGCACGTTGTTCCAAAATCTAACAATTGAAATAGTATATATTTATTATTTCATTATCTAGAGTTAAAAATTTCAAAATATAACATATATATAATTTTAGTTCATACACGTTCTTCAAACCATCCGGGAAATTCTTCCTCGTGTCTTGCCTCTATATTTTCTACGCCTTCCGTCCTAAGTTTGTCCATGTGCTCACTGTTATAACATGTTGCAAAAGAAGTATATTTTAAGCACAACAATTATAGTTAATTTTAAGAAAACTATAATTATTCAAAGCATGGAACGACATACCTAAGATAATCATCAATCTCCAGGCAATTATTTAGCACATACCACCTAACTTTACCCAACTCTCCATCAATTAAATCGTAACCTGTTTGTGCACTCAAGGGTCGTACATTCTGGGAAAACACTGATAGCTCACGAAGAAGCGGAGCAGCAAGATCAGCATTTCGCTCTTGACGATTAAATCGTGTCTCAACACCACGAAGATATAGAGAGCAAAATGTTAACCATTCATCGTGTATATAGGCCTCTGCTATTGAACCCTCAGCTTTGTCTTTATTCCCAACAGTGCGCTTCAGTCGACCCAAAATCTTTCAACTGGATACATCCAACGGAACTGCACCGGTCCACCCAGAAGTACCTCTCGCGGTAAATGTATTGCTAAATGGACCATGACATCAAAAAATGATGGTGGAAAGATCTGCTCGAATTTACATAGTATAGTAGCAATGTCTTCTTCCAATTTCCACAACACATCTCGATTTACTACCCGAGCACACAAATCCTTGAAAAACATACAGAGTTCAGATATTGAGACATGTACATTAGATGTCAGCTTCCCACGAATTTCCATAGGTAATAACTTCTGCAAAAATACGTGACAGTCATGACTTTTCAATCTATTGATTTTCCAGTCATCAGGACTCATGCATCTACCAATATTTGAAGCATAACCATCTGGCAACTTCACACCTTGCAAACATTTGTAGAAATCCATCATCTCCTCACTCGTCATCGTAAAATATGCATGCGTCACCCTATTGCCTTCCACCCGCAAATGCAGATTATGTTTAATTCTCATTCTCTCAAGATCTTTCCTCGTCTTGATCGTGTCTTTTGTCTTTTTGTTAATACTCATCAATGTACCCAGTATATTATCAAAAATATTCTTCTCTATGTGCATTACATCCAAACTATGTCGCAACTTGCATAACGACCAATACGGCAAGTAAAAAAAAATACTACGCTTTGTCCAATTCAATTCTGTTGCGCCTCATTTTCTCTTGTTCTTTCCCCGACCTTTGCCAAAATTGTTCGTTCTAACATGTTGCAGTTGTTCCACTATCTCTTCTCCAGACAACTCTTTTGGCGCAATCATATCCTCTACTCTCCCATCAAACTTGGCATATTCTCTTCTCCATACATGATTTGCTGGTAAATAACGTCGATGACCCATGAAACACAACTTCTTTATTACACGTCGAACACGCTAACTTCCCTTTCGTACTCCAACCGGAAAGATTCCCATATGCCGGGAAATCATTTATGGCCCACATTACCGCAGCATGCATCTGAAAAGATGTCGACGTAGATGCATCATAAGTTCTAACGCCTGTTTTCCTTAACTCTTTCAGCTCTTCAATCAACGGCTGCATGAATACGTCAGTATCATTCCCAGGTGATCTGGGGCTAGGGATGAGTAAAGTTAATAAAAAGTTTGGCGCCTTCATGCACCTCCATGGTGGAAGATTGTACGAAATCAATACTACGGGCCAAGTGCTATAAGTTGTACTCATATTCCCAAAAGGGTTGAATCCATCGGTTGTGAGTCCCAGGCGCACGTTCCGAGCTTCTATCCCGAACTCTGGATATTGATTATCGAAAGACTACCATGCATGTGAATCAGCTGGATGCCTCATATATGGTCATTCTTAACTCTTTTCTCCACGTGCCACCTCATATCATGAGCTGTTTTCTTACACATATATAGTCTTTGCAACCTAGGTTTCAAGGGAAAATACTGCAACACCTTAACCGGCACATTTTTCTTACCCTTCCACCTGGACTCTCCGCATATAGGACATGTTTGTTTCTCCTCATTCTCCTTCCAAAACAATACACAATCATTCTTGCATGCATGTATGGACTTGTACTCAAATCCTAATCCTTTTCTCTACTGTTTCGCTTCATAAAAGTTCTTGGGCAATGCAGACCCTTCGGGAAGCACCTTGTTAAATAAGTCCAATACCATGTTTATTGCTTTCGTTGACATCCTACACAATGACTTAATGTGAAGCAACCGCACAATAAACGACATTTTAGAATGTTTTGTACAACCTGGATAAAGCTCGAGCTTTGCATCTTCCCACAGTGAAGGAAAATTTTCACAATCAGTCCCTTCACCATTTGAGGCATTGTCGTTAACCTCATCTATAAACATCCCAACTCCAATGTCACCCAACATCTCCTCCATCTCATCCTGCTCATAATCATCATCTATGTACCGCAAATAATTGCGATGATCGACCAATACATCTGCTGACTGTTCATACGACTCACCATGCAGTACCCATCACGTATACCCCAGATCCATACCGTTCACAAATATATGACTTTCTACTTCATCCAATTCTATCGCACACAAATTTTTACACTCTCGACATGAACACTTAATGTAACCACGACTATCAGCAGAGGCCCGTGCAAAATCAATGAAGGTTCTTACTCCATGTGCATAGGGTACGTAATCCTTTCCAAGTCTATCGCCCAGATGCATCCAATTTTTGTCAATTTCTAAAAACATCTATATATTAATAACACGTACATTGAAAATTCACATGCATATCATGATCTAATTCTCATTGCTTTTTTGATAAGGTAGTTGGTCCTATCCCATTCAAGATTATATTCTCCATATTGCACAAATCTCGTCACTCTACTACTTTCCACGTTAGTAGAAATTTCGACAGCACCTCTCCATAGTTCTCCAAGTATACATGTTCAAATATCAGGATTGTGCACCTCCCGAAACTTCATATTAAACGTGGAAAGTAGCGAATTACAAAAATGTGCAATACAAATAATATAATCCCAAACTGTCCACACTGAACAATTCAGGAATTAGTGGACACATAAATGTACACTAATTCCCAAATGGGTCTAAGGTTATTTATGCAATGACACACCATATCTAAATGTTAGTCTAATTGCTTAACTGTCATAGACTCTCCAGTCCTGATAACTCTCAATTAGTGTATGTCAAGACCGGAGGAGATTAGTTAAGGCCGGAGAGACTATAACAGTCAAGCAATTAGACTAAATACCAAAAGATTTTATATAATTTTAATTATTATCATTCCACAATTATAATCTTAATTGTTATACTCAATTGAGTGAGTTATTTATTTATATAGACAATAAATAAATAATTTTTATATAAGTATATTTACATATTCCAACTCTACTTATTTAGTAGATTCAAGACTTTTTTATTGAAGATTATTTTAAAGGTTATATTATACTTTTAATTATTATCATTCTTAAAGTATAATTTTAATTGTTATACTTAATTTCAAAGGTTATAATATAATTTTAATTATTATAATTTTTAAAGAGTTATTTTAATTGTTATACTTAATTTCAAATGTTATTATAACATTTTAATTATTATTATTCTTAAAGTTGAATTTTAATTATCATACTTAATAAGTAATTATTAAATATATTTATTGTATGTATATATTATATTTTATATATAGTTAAGTTATATATATATTTTTTATCTTTTTTTTAAAACCAAGTTTTATACAATAGTTATAATTAGAATAATAATAACTAAATTAGTATGAATATATTATTTATACTGATTAAATGTTAGATATTAAGTCTCATATTAAATGTAAATTAAATTTTTTTAATCTTTACTTAAATTAAAATCCTAAATTTATAATTTTCTTGTTAAAGAACAAATTCAAAAAACACAAAATAACATGCCACATGTAAACATAGTCAAACGTCATTCACAAATAATAATCACAATATTTCAAATCTATATCACAACATATTCACAATAACTCACAAACTATTTACAAACTATACAAACAATAATTACAATATTTCAATTGTAAGTATAAAATAACATGCCACATGTATTAACATATTCCTAAACTTGAGTAAGCAATAAACATGTATTAACAAAGCCTAACATCATTCACAAATAATAATCACAATATTTCAAATCCATATCACAACATATTTACAATAACTCACAAACTATTTAACTATACAAACAATAATCACAATATTTCAATTGTAAGCATAAAATAATATGCAACATGTATTAACATATTCATAAACTTGAGTAAGCAATAAACATGTATTAACAAAGCCTAAGGACAATATATTTCTAACAATGTAAACATATTCAAACGTCATTCACAAATAATAATCACAATATTTCAAATTCATATCACAACATATTTACAATAACTCACAAACTATTTACAAACTATACAAACAATAATCATAATATCTCAAGAGTAAGCATAAAATCACAACAACATATTGATAAAGTTTATAAATATACCTATCACTCACAATATCCTCTTACAAATCAAAATCTTCCAACTTGCCAAAACAACCAATCCTTCAAAAACATACAACACTAATTTATTAGAAATATTATATAACAAAAACACAATACAAATATCATAAAATTCAAAAAAAGACAAGAAAAATAATTTTTTCTTATCAAAACTCAATTCTCTCTCACTCTAAATCTCGTATTACCTAACTCACATCACTCTCTAACTCAACCCTCTCTCACTCTAACCCTCTCTCTCTCTCTCTTGCAGGAGCCTCGTGCCGATTCTCTCTCAACTCTCTCTCTCTTAGAAGAATAAGGTGAAGGTCTTAGTGTTTTAATCCTAAGGTGAATCATGGATTCACTCTAGTGGATGAGCACTCAAAGTAGAACATTGAGTTTGGAAGAGTTAGTGACCGTAAGTGGGTCACGAAGGTTTTAACATAGTAAAGAGTACGTAAAAGCACGGGATAGAAGAAAAGTATTTCAAGTGAAGTGTAGTTCTATGCTAAGTTAGTTGCTTATGCATTAGATAAAGAATGACGTCAAGGTTGTGTATGCATGTAGGTTGTCATCTGACATGCACATGAATGGACTGCATGATATGAAAGTAGCATAGTGCCATAGAGTCCAAGTAAGTATTACGTTCATACTCTTCTAGAGTTTTCTAAAAGATATGAAAAAAAAAATTAAATGCTTTTCTTTTACGATGCTTTATGAAATGACACGAAAGATATTTTACGAAAACATGCTAAGTGTTCAAAGGTATACATATGTATGGCCCCTTCTTGGCGGCCCCTTTTTATGCACCCAATGTATTACTTGTATACATGTGAATGGATGACTATATGCAGTATCTATTGTATGTATTTTCCACGAAAAGAAATGTTGAGGCTTATGCCTCGTGCTTTAAGCGATACTTTAAACGACGCGAAGAAAGTGTTTTAAACGTTCCCATGAACTGATGTTTTAAATGATGCCATGAAAGATTATGTTTAAACTCTTACTTTTAAATGACATTTTTCCATGAACAAAGTGTTAAATGAAAAGGACTAAAAAGGAAATGACTGAAATAAAATGAATGTTTCAATGCATGAAAATACGTAACGACTACATGACTGAATGAAAAGGGTACCAAAGGACCGGGCATATTGCAATGCTGGGTAAGTAGTACTGGTAGTGCACCTAGTGCTGCCCCTGACTGAAAGGGGATTCCCAACCCGTGGCCACGGGCGGAATCCAAGTCCAAAAAATCGCTAACCCTAACACACGGTGCGTAACAGTGTGTACCGGCCAAGAAAGCAATAAGAAAGAATGTATGAATGTATTGCATTGCATTCTTTAAGAAATGAAGGCACTGACGGGAGATAGAAAATCCCTTTTTCTAAAGAAAAATATTGCCTGGTGATGTTTTCAAATCGAACGCATGTCTCATGTACGTTTAGTATGTATGGAATGATGAATGCATGAATGAAAACATATGTTATTATATTTAAACTGTATGAAGTAATGCTTACGAGTCATCAACTCATTTTAGTTTTTATATATGCCACAGGAACTGAATGAGCAGTACGCGTCAGGACGAATACGGCCCATGGGGAAGAGCACGGAAATTTAGGCATAAGAGTTTAATTGTATGAGATGCCTTTTTATTTTAAGATTGATGTTTTCCGTTGTAAACCTCTTTTATTCTCAAAGCACATTTTATTTTATAATGTAGAGTCTCGCACCCTGGATATGGAAGTAAAAAGTTTTAAATCGAACGATAATTCTCGTCGTCGTTTCTAAAATCATTTTATAAAAAGTCCCACCATAAGGACGGGCGTTACATGTGGTGTTATAGTATAATTCAGAGTGTTGATCCATAGGGAGTCAGAAGAAACACAGCAAGATACAAGCGAAAATAAAAGATTAAATTTCAATATGACACGAATCTAAAAATTCTACCTAAAGCACGTAATTAAAATGAATGAGTAGCAAGTGTCAGGACGAACACGGCCCATGGGGAAGAGCACGGAAATTTAGGCATAAGAGTTTAATTGTATGAGATGCCTTTTTATTTTAAGATTAATGTTTTCCGTTGTAAACCTGTTTTATTCTCAAAACACATTTTATTTTATAATGTAGAGTCTCGCACCCTGGATATGGAAGTAACAAGTTTTAAATCAAACGATAATTCTCATCGTCGTTTCTAAAATCATTTTATAAAAAGTCTCACCACATGGACGGGTGTTACACGTGGTGTTATAGTATAACTCAGAGTATTGATCCACAGGGAATCGGAAGAAACACAACAAGATACAAGCTTAAAATAAAAGATTAAATTTCAATATGACACGAATCTAAAAATTCTACCTAAAGTACGTAATTAAAATGAGATTAACGCATAGATGAGAAGGCAAGTAAAGCTTCGTGCTTCCATCAATCGGATCCAATACTCTGATTTTTTGAATCCAAACGATATACACAATTAAGAATTATAACACCAAATTCCTAATTGGAAGATATGACATTATATTCATCTACTTTCTCAAATTTAATTCTATAATTTATTCTCCCTTTACAAACAACGTTTTTCATATATAAAAATGAATATCAAATCTAGAGGTGACACTACGTTCACAAACAATAATGCATCAAAAGATCACATCAATGGCATGAAAAGTATGTTTAAGTCACAATCATATATTCATAATCTTATAGCTTAACAAAATCAAACCATAGCAAAATTTAATATAATTGTCTCAAACTTATAATATCCAAAACAAATAGAGAAATGATTTCTAGCATTTTAAATAATAAAACTTAACCAATGAATTGAAATAATTTCAAAATATTTTCACCAATCAATTTCCGCTCTAGGCTTTATCCAAGATTTAGTTCTCCATGGAAGAACTAAAAATAAATAAAAATAGTATTTTTCTCCTCTCTTTAGAACTGAGCCATCTATCCTCCAAAACTCCTTAATTTTGTGCTAATGATATGCTCATATAGGGTAGGAAAGAAACCCTAATGTCTTCATGATTCCCGTATAAAACATCGCCTAAATTTTAGGACTCATCTTGGTAGCCACGTACGTACTTCAGGATTTCAAATTTAAAAATTCTTATTGGAAAGAAATTTGTAACCTTTTAAGATAGCTTTCCAATGCATCAAGAATTGCATCAATATGATATGTGAGTGGAAAGTTACGTTCAAAATACTATAGTATGTCCAAGTTGTCTCCTAGCGAATTTCGGACTTGGACACTTCTTGCGGTTTGCTTTTGTGATTTTTTTTCTTTTTTCTCTTGATCCAAATTGCTCTCAAATCTCATCGTTTTCCTTATTTGAAGAGTCCTACACTCATTGAAAGTTCTAAGCTTGTTCCAATGTCTTGCACACTTGAAAATCTTCATTTGAATTTGACTGGGCTTTGACTTGCTCTTTTATAGACTCTGAAATTAAACGATAAAAGTCTGCTTAGGAGTATCCCAAAGTAAATAGAAACTTAATTCAAGAATACACATTAATTCCTATAATTTATATTCCTATTTTAGCATTTTAGTCCAATAATAGGGTATTTAGAGTGCACTTTCATACACTCATCAGCCAAAACTAGTTTTCTAGAGATTTGTGATCTCCAAAATGAGTTGATTATGCTGAGTGAGGGTACTAATAGTTGTTTGAGGAGTATGGCCATAAACATGAGAATAAAATATGATAAGTATTGAGAGTCATTAGATAGAATGAACTTGTTCATGTGATTACAATTGTGCTTGATCCATGAAGCAAGTTAGGGTTTCTTACTTTCCACCTAAAGAAAGTTCATGATGAGTTTCGTGTTGAGAAGTTGGTGTCTAGTGTGAGACATGTAACGCCCCGATCCCGAAGGTCCAAAGAGTTAGCTCCTAGTACTGAATATCCTCTCTAATAGCACAAATATATATAATCCAAAAACCCCATAAAAGATTCAACACAAATTTCAATGTTCCTTCATAGGGACACTAAAGAGAGTCCTCAATAAAATAAATTAAAAACTCACCAAAGACTCAAAAATATCCATAACTTAACATATCAAAATAACCAGAAACAATGGCTCCACTAAACATGACCCAATAATACTTGTATCAAATGACACTTATTCCTCTAGGATCATCACACCTTACTAAAACTATCTACTCTTGTTCTCCAGCTGAACTATCAAAATTATCTAAAAAATATTGTGGAGATAAGGAGTGAGTTACCAACAACTCAGTAAGCAGAGAACATATACTAGTATGCAAACATGAGCCTTTACAGAGTTTGAAATGTAGAACAAAACACTTTTTATTTTCAGAATGCAGAGTCAAAACATGTTATAAAGAATATCAGAGAGAAAGTTCAAAAATATTCTAATTCAAAATTCCTTTGGCATAGAATAACTGAACATTTTCATCTTATCTTATCATATCAGAACAGAGATCATGTTTAACCCCCGTGGTAGGGTTATGCATTATGCGGAAAGCCAAGCAGAACATAAATCACCATGTTATCAAAGCTAGGGGTGTAACCGGTCCGGTCCGGTTTGGTTTTGGACAAAATTTAGGACTGAACCGGTATGTACCAATTTTACATTTTTTAAAACCGATTACGCCCCGATTACCCTCCTAAACCGGTACCTTCGATTTTACCGGTTTCTGGTCTGGTCCGGTCCGATTTAATATATAATAAAGTGTCACTTCTTATGATAAAATATTATTAATAATTTAATATATATATTATGTTTAAAGCATATAATCAATTAAATTTTCATCCTTAAAATTAAACTTTTATTTTATAAATTATAACAACATTATCTTATACATAATTATATTAATAACATATGATCAAACAAATTACAGATATTCATATTTAAAGTTAACATTTTATGTTATAATTTATAAATTATAATATGAAATTATTTCATATATGATATATAATTATATATATTATATATAAAAATTTAATATATAATTATATATTATATATATAAATATTTTGTATAATATATAAAATTAATTTTTATATATATTTTTTCTAACCGGTCCGGTCTGGTCCCAAAAACTATGGAATTGAAACTGGACCGGATCCAGCCGATTTTCATAAAATAGGAATCGGTTCCGATCCGGACCGGTTCAAAACCAAACCAACCGATCCGGTCCGGACCAATTTTTCGGTTTCCAGGTTTAAATTTACACCCTTAATCAAAGCGATTGCATTCAAAGCAGAGACCATTATTATAATCCGTGGTAGGGCCAGAAGTCACTATTATATCCCATGACAGGGTTAGAGCTCACTATTGTATCCCGTGACAGGGTCAAATGTCACTTTTATATCCCGTGACAGGGCCACATATCAGAGAAAAATAGAATCAGAATCACTATATTAGAACCAGAATCAAAGTTAGAATAGAATCAAAATCAGAGTCAGAACAGAATCAGAAAGTCATGCCAGAGGTATTTCAAATGCCACATCATATCAAAATAGAGTACTGAAATTCAAATTATTTCACATTTTTCAAAACAGATTCAGAACATCTTCATCTCACATGCAAAAATTATCAAATTATCATGTTCACTCATTTTGCATAGTTCAAAAAATAAAATGCATAAAATTAAGCTCATGTCTACACCAGTCATGCCAAAAAATACTTTATTCTGATACAAAATTTCATGAGTAATGCAGAACAAATAACTGAGGTTGTTTCACATTTCTTTTCATAACAAGACATGCATATTTTCCAAAAATCAAATTCAGTCCATTTTATTTTTTTGCAAACTCTAGCATAGGAAACCCGCTTACCTGAACTTCTTAGCTTTTCAAAAAAATTTCATAACAGTACTGAATGAAAATCAATCGTCAACTATAAAATACACACGTAACTTCCATAAATCTCAAATTAAACATGTACTTCGTAATTCATACCCGAGATATTAAAGAAAAATCTCTATTTTCCTAATGACTAAAATCCTCGAAACTCCTATGATCATATTACTCCATAAATTGGTCTTATAATATTTTTCATGAGAATATGTGAGCTCGACCCAAAATATACAAGGTCGAACACCAAAAACACACACCAGCCCATTTCGATATACCCGGCCCATCATACAAACAAACCCAACACAATAACATAAGTTCATAACACGTGTTCAGATCATGACTGGAAGGGCAAGATCGTAATTACAAACTAAACTTTTATTATATCTAATATCTTCGCAAGAGCCTAAGGCAAAAACAGTTTAGTTATAAAAAAACATCAGGCAGCCATTCGTCGTGGGTAGAGGGCAGCGGTGACCTTACCGTGATCAACAACGAGCAGCGGCCAGTGACTGGGCACATCGGGAGTGCACTGTGGAAGTGAGAGAAAACGTGAGGAGAGAGAGAGAGAAAGAGATCAATTGATGAGAGATAAGAGAAACATGGTGAGAGAGAGCAAAACGTGAGGGAGAGAGAGCACACGGGATACTCATCGAGAGGGTTGTAGTGTGGCGGCGACAAGGTGGTCGGGCAGCGGAAGATCACAGAGTGGTTGGGGCATCAGCGTTGCTGGGCTTCCCTTTGCCATGGCTGGTGGCAACGAAAAGGAGATGAGCAGTGGCTAAAAGGGGTGGCTCTGTTTTGGGTGTGGGAAAACAGGGGACAACACGGGTTGAGTTTCCATGAGATGGATGGTGGCGTCGAACGAGATGAGCACTCGGCTGTTGCATCGGTGGCTACGGTTTCATGGTGTTGAGCAGGTAATGACGATGCAGAGAGAGCTGGCACAATGGGTGGCTGGGTTGTGGCTCAACGTGGAGGGAGTAGGTGCTCTGTTTTGAGCTACAAAAATAGGGTGGTTTCCGATTGGTTAGACAGAGGTTGTGGCTTGTGGTGGTGCTAACGGTGGCTGGGATGCACGGAGTTGGCTTTCTAATGTAGCAACACAACAGACGTGCCACCAGTTGTCTCGGGCTGGCCTCGCTAGCTGCAGCAGAGTGAAGGTCTAGGTTTGATCTTCTATGATGAGGACAAGTGGCAACTTAGTCTAGGGTTGAGGATGCTTAAAACATGTATAATATTGAGGGCTAATAGAAGGTATAAATAGGTGAATGGAAGACTAAAGAAAGTGGCGTGCATGCAGAGAAATAAAACAGACGTGAAACATGTAGAACGTGGAGTTTAAAACAAGGTATCACGGGCTTGGGCATTTTGGCCCATTCCAAGTATTCTGGCCACGTCTAATCCTTAAAAAGAAAAATATTAGTTCCATAAATTTCTAAGGCATACCAAGGTTTCTTCCAAAACAAAAATATTTAATGCTTTTAGTTAACATGGCAAGCCCAAAAAATTTCTATATTCGCTAAAATAAAATCTTAGGCCCATACTCTCTTCCAATAAAAAAAACTACTCATAATGGGATTTTCATACCTATAAACCAAAAAAAAAAAAAAATTGTAAAACGGGTTTGGTTGGGTTCGGGTGTTAAAAATTAGGTATTAGAAGATTTGTATGCAGAGTATAAAGCTACATTCAGTTCCACCACGAGTACTCGAGAACATGAGCCCCCTCCGACATCTAGCATCTTCCGCCATGGGATCTACGAGTGGTATAAAGGATCTTCTGCCATGGGATCTATTATTGCCAAAATAGAAGTGGATTGATATTTATCAGATGGTTGTGAGGCACTCAGCCCATTGTTTGACTTGTTGACTTGGTTGAAAGTTAATGAGCCTAATTATCATATACTTGCGAGGATTGCATGAGATTTGTTGGCCATGCCTGTTTCCACGGTAGCATCCGAGTCAACATTTAGAAAGGAAGGTCGTGTGCTTGATCCTTTTTGGAGTTCGTTGGCTCCGAGAACCGTTGAGGCACTTATTTGTGCTCAAAGTTGGTTAAGGCATCTATCAACAACTATTGATAACCGGGAGGCTATGGATAATGTGAAAAGTTTCGTAGTAGGATTAGTAATGTTTTCTTTGTTTTCATTGTAATTTAATTTTAGTATTTTTCATAATCCAAATTCACTAACATTTGATATTTAATTCTTATTATTTACTAATATTTGTATATAGAGTTGGGCACACAATCAAACATGACAATTATTGAAGATTGAAGGTTGAAGTAGCAAACATGAAGATCACTCCCAATTTGTTGTCATTTATCTATGATTCTATGGTTTTTTTTTTTTTTTTGCTATGTTTAAGACAACTTTTTTTCATTTATTTATATTATGTTTTTTACTTGCATTTTGCTATGCTTAAGACAACATGTCCTTTAAACATCTACTGAAGTTATTTTTATTTATTTTTTAATTATGTAGTAAGCAATAAGTAATATAGTTATTATTAGTATTACAGTTATAGACTAGTATTAGTATTATAGTTATAGTAAGTAACATCTATTGCTATTTTAATAATTTATTTATGTTTTTATACATAACATTACATATACAAATGATATTAAAATAAAAATGAAACTTAAATATAGAAATAGTTTACAGTAAATCAAGAGTTTAAAGCAATCCCAAACCGGCCCAAAGTATACTAGAAATAGTGTATAACAAATAAGCCCAAATTTAGGCCCAAATAATGGCCCAAACAAGGGGTGACAAAAAAACCGGTGAACCGATAAACCAGACTAGATCAGACCAAACTAGCGGATTTGGTTAGGTACCGGGTTTCGTTCGGTCTGATACCGGTTTCATTTTTCTTAAAATCAGTCAAAATCAGACTGGTTTTGGTTTTTCTTTTTCTAACACTGAACCGAACCAGACCGATTTATATATTTTTTTAATTTTTAATATTGTATAAAATATTTTTTTTATGATTTTTATATTATATGTAATTATATATAAACTTATTTTTTATTATATGATAAATTACTAATTAATATAATATTAAATTTTGAAGTCCTATATCAGTATAGTCTATAATACAATTCAATTATAATATATGTTATCAAATACTATAATATATTATCACTATATTATTATATTTATAATATACTATATTATAAATACTATATAATATACCAAAAAAAATAAAACCGAAACCGGTAAAATTGAAAGTACCGATTTAGGGGTGTATCTAGTGCATGCAGTATTGGTTCTTCAAATCTCAAAATCAATATATACCGGTTCAGTTTTAAAATATGTCCAAAACTAGACCGAACTGAACCGGTTACACCCCTAGCCCAAACTAAAGATAGACCAATGAACCGTCGAGAACTAGCCAGAACTGGTCCAGCTGGTATCCCTCCCCACATTAGGACAGTTTGGTCGGTTTTCCAATCACAAAAAAGCCAGTCAGTCAGTTCCGTTTTCCCCAAAAACTGAACTGTGGATTTTGGTTTTCACCCCTAGTTGTTCGTTCGTTTGTGATTTAGTTCATGAAATGTTTCAAATCTAATGATTTGATCAAAATTAAACCAAATAGATTTCAGTTTTGGATTTTGTGACTTTTTATGGTTTTGGCTTTACGGTTCAAAGCATGATGGTTCTTAGGAATGTGTTTTGAATGTATTAAGAGTATGTTATTGGACTTTTGGAGTTCTTGGAATTGTTTTGAAAAGAGATAAAATCTTGAACATCAAGGATTGTGCTTAACGTTAAATACTTGAAGTTTGGTATTGAATTACTTTTTTATTTTTGTGATGAAAGTTTTGTTGGTTGTCTTAGTATGTTATTTGAGCATAGGATATGTTTTTTGTATGTTATATTTTGGTTTTAAGCATTAAAAATGAGGTTTGATAGAATTGCAAAAAAAATCAAGAGATTTGACCGATACACATTTCGGCCTAAGCATGTTTGACCTAGTTGTGATGTGTTGTAAATTTTTCTAATTAGATATTTGAATTTTGGACAAATTTTAAATGAGAAATGTAAATTTTGATGAGTTTTGAAATTAGGATGTGAAATCCTTAAGTTAAGGGTAAAATGATGATTTTCCCACATGTAGAGGAGGTAAAAAGATAATTTTACTTTAAGCCAGTATTTCTATATTTTAAAGTTTGTTAATAAGGTGTTTCTAATGTTTAGAAATATCTCCTTATAGCTTCATGTTAATTCGTTTTATTTGTCATGCTACGCTCACTGCAAGTTAGTCTCTAACTTACTGTTAGGATATTGTATGTGTGTTGGTAAGAGAACATTTATTCATGTTCCTACACTTTTATATATATCATACTATGCTATTTCGAGAAGTATTTATCTATTACACACTGTGCCATATCACAAATTGTTCATATGTTACATGTTATGTCATGTCATGAAAATTTATCTATTACACTTTACTTCATGTAATTTCATATTTATCTATTACACGCCATGTTATGTCATGGCATCATTGTTTCCAAGTGTAACGCTCTGGTCTCATAGGGGTCGGAGATTTACCTCTTGTCACTTAAACTCACATTCTAACAATATATTTACAGACTCCAAATTCTCAATGGCATATAAAAATTATTGTTCAAACCAACTACCTCAATATAATCAACCTCCCAAAATACCCAAAGATTAGAACGTGACAAAGTTACTTAATAAAATTTGCCCATACTCATAGAAACTTTCTATGCTTAACATACAATGCTTAAATCATCTCACCCATGCTCCATAATCTTGATCCTCAGCTAAAATATTCAAATTATCTGAAAAATATTATGGAGATAAGGGATGAGTTATCAAAAACTTAATAAGTAGAGAACATATACTAATATGTAAACATGAGCAGTTACAGAGTTCAGAATACAGAACAAAACATTTACTTTCAAAATGCAGAATCAAAACATGTTATGAAAATACAAAGCAAAATTCTCAGAAAAATTCTTATTCAAAAATCCTTTGGCATATCATAATCTGAGACATCATCTTCATAATATATCAGATCATCACATCGTGACAGAGACTATGTTCAACTCCTGTGGTAGGGTTATAAACAACTATTATACCCGTGGGGGGTTGTATACCACTATTATACCCGTGGCTAGGCCGTATACCACTATTATACCCATGGCAGGGCCTTAACGGAACAAATCAGAAACATAACATAATCAGATACAGATACAGAATTAGAAAGTCATGCCAAAGGTTTTCAGATACCACATCATATCAAAACAGAGTACTGAATAGATTCAAATAATTTCACATATTCAAAAATAGATTAAGAACATTTTCGCAACACAAGCACTAATTTTCATAAATTTCATATACGCTCTTTTTGCATAGTTCAAAAATAGAATGCCAAAAAATTGCACATGTCTATACCAGTCATGACAAAAATACTTTTATCTTTCAAACATATTTCATGAGTAATGCAAAACAAATAACTAAGGTTGTTTTTAATTTCTTTTCATAACAAAATATGCATATTTTCCAAAATCAACCTCGGTTCATTTCTTTTATGCAAAGTCTAGTATAAGAACTCTGTTTACCTCAACCTTTTAACTTCTTTGAATTTTTTCATGACTGTATCATACGAATGTCAATCGTCACCTATAAAATAGACACGTTACTTAAATCCCTAATTAAATACGCATTTTAATATTTAAGCCTACACTACTAAATTAACCAATCTTTCCGAAATTTCTAAGATTTTCATAACCATAAATATCATCTCTTCTCAAATTAGTTGATATCCACTTAATTCTCTAACTATTAGACTCTAAATTATTTCAGTAAAATAAAGTGTATAGCTAACGTAAGTACTCAATTACAACTAAGCTCATGTAAAATATATCTTCAACTTAATATTCTCTTAACATAATTATAACATAATATATTAAAGTGAAAGAAGCAAAATTTCATTTAATAAAAAATAGACTTAATCAATTTTTAAAGGGTTCAAAAGAAAATTTCATACTTACTATTTACTTCCGAAATTCATTTTTAAAAATATTAATACTAAAGAATATATTTTAAATCTATATTTATTTTCTTTATAAGTTCTTATATTTAAAAGAAAGCCCTCACAAAATAAGTATAATCTATAAACAAAACTAGGCCCAATATAGAACCCACCTAATGACAGGGGTGTTTTAGGAAATGACCATAAAGTGCATGGGCTCTTTGGGAAGGCTGAAATTTACAAGCAAATTTCTGGAATTACAACACCACATACCAAAATCGTGCGACAAAGAGACCATACTCACCGAGAGAGATGGAGAGGCACGATGGGCAATGAGCTGGGCAAAGGTCAAAGGTGGTCAGTGTGACGGGAGCGACGACAGAGCACTATGGAAAGGAGTGAGAAAGTGATGTGAGAGAGAGAGAGAGAGAGAACGACGTGAGGGGAAGAGAGAGATTACCAAGAGGAAAATGGTGGGCTTGGGTGGCATGAAGTGCCCGACAACACTTTCTGTGCAGGTGGCGACGACGTGGAGGGGAGACTAGCAACGTGCAGTGGCTGGTTTGTGGCTCACGATGGGAAAAATAAATCCTCCGTTTTGGTGTGGTCCAAAAAGAACACTCCTGTTAGAAACTTTCGATGGCTGGGTGATGGTGGTGTAAGGCGGAGGCAACGGTGCAACTGGGCCTGAGTTTGGACTTTGGCGACGACTAGATAGAAGGGTTCGAGTGGTTTACGACCTGCTTAGCTATAGTGGGCTACGGTGGCTCCACTTGTGGGTTCGAGGCTGGGCTATGGTGGTTACTGTTTGGTGTTAGGTGAGGGTGGTTGGGCATGGTTAGGGTGGAGCAAGTTGGTGGCATGAGATGTAGTGGCCCACGGTGACTTCATCGTTGGAACGAAGGACACGGTGTGGCTGCTTTGTTGGCTATTCCTATGGTGAAGCGAGGGCTGTTTGTATAGAGGTGTAAGATGGAGGCTTGAGGTAGTGGGCATGGCGGCTTCTATCATGCAGGAGACATCTCGGAACCGTCATGCACATTGCATGGATATTTATATATATATATATATATATATATATATATATATATATATATGAGCGTGTGTGTGCAGTGGTAGCTTGAGGTTTGGGTTGGCGTGGACGAGAGAGTGCAACATGGGGTTCACTGACTACAACCAATTTTGGTACAGGATAGAGGATCGGGCTTCATGGTGGTTGACACTTGAACGTGGGGATGTGTAACACTGTTGTACTACTTGGACAAATTGATGAAAAGATCCCACTTCAAGGGTGAGAAGACCTTCAAGAGATTGAGAGAGAAAAAGAAGAAAATACTTGATTAAACTTTTTGGATAGACAAATAGGGAGCCTATGGCTCGTTATATAGCTACTAACCCAAGTGGGCCTAAAGTAGGGAAAAACAAAATAAGCCCTAATAGTCCATATTGAGCCCTTAACACTAATACAACTCACTACTGTAGCCCATAATCATTGGGCCCATTAGATATATGACATAATTGCATAAAAAGAAAATAAAACTATGGGTCCAAGCCCACTTACTATACCATAGTCTAAATAAAATGCTGAATTAAAATGAAGGAAATTGCTAATGAAGTTATCTGGCCCATGGCCCATGTACTTTATTCTTGGACTGTAACAGGATGGCAGGAGATTTTGTTCTAGTCGGGGCAGTAGGGAAGAAACTGTTGTGCATGAAGTAAAGTGAACGTGTATATTTATCTATATATACCTAGTATTGAAAACCCTAACAAAAGAGAAGGGAGGAATCAGTGTGCATGGAGTTATGCACGGGTTTACAACAGTGCTCTTGGGCTCAACTCATGGGCTTTGGGTCCGTTTTAGGATATTTAGGCCCATTTCTTAGGTAATGTATGAAGTTATGAACTTAACAAATGGGTTCTTTGGCTTGTCTATACTTCCATGGGTTGGGTATTTAATAAATTCTAATGGCCCCAATTCAAATCCTAAAATATCCCAACTCTTCTTGTAATTTTTTTGGGCCTAATAAATACATCTCACTTGATCAATTAAATAATTTTGACCTAATTTTCAGGCCTAATAAAAATCCATATCCCACCAAAATAAATTTTGGGCCTATAGCCTATTTCAAAAATTCTTGTAAAAAGTTGTTCTTATTTGAGTTTAGCTTTCTTGGATATCTTATTCATTTCATTTAATGGGTAAAAAGTTGTTTTAACCATGGAAATGTCATTTTGGGCGTTCAACTAGAGAGTGTGTTATATTTTGGCATTTTTTACCAAGCTAATGGATAGATCTTGTTCCAAAGTTTTTATGGAATATTGTTAACATGTGTATATGAATGTTCATTGAGGATTTGTTTCATGGCTAAAGCTTTTGATGAAATATTTTTGTAGATCTAGAAACTGGAAGAAGCAAAACAGTTTTTGTTTTGAGAAAGTTTGAATATTTCGTGGTTAAATCTTACTTCAATGGCTTTTATATTTTTATTGGATGATCTTAAGCCTCTTATATGCACGTTAGGATGTTAGTTTGAAGATTTTTTTGCATTAGTTTCAAAGATATGAATTTTTATGTAAGAGGATATTTGGTTAGGCCAAAGGATTGATGTTTTATCTAGATCCAAGTTTTGGGTTATTTTTAGCCATGTGATTTTAAGTTTAATGGTTGGATCTTCTTTAGGACACATTTTTTTAAACCATGTGATGTTTTGGCTTGAAGATCTCATCCTTTCAGGCCATTGGTCAAGTGATTGATCAAAACTAGTTAAGAAAACGTTTCTGTTTTTGGACTTAGGAAGCCGAAAACTCCAAGTGTTGTCTTGTTATTTTTGGTGAATTTTCTTTTTTATGATCCTAAGCATGGATACTCTTAGGATGATGTTATGAATATGTTAGAAGTGTGATTTGATATTTTTAGAATTATTGGAGAAGTTTTGAATAAGGTCAAAACTTGTGATTCAAGGGTTTGTTTTTAGTTAAAAAGTTTGGATCTTTTTATTAAAAAGGTTTGGGTTGATGATTAGTAAATTCTTGTTGGATGTTTTAAGTATGTTTTTAAACTGAGGATAGGAAGATCTTTGTCGCAAAAATTTAGTTTGATCATGAGTTTTGAAATTGGAAGAATTGCAACAAAAATAAAGAGAAATGGCCTATAGAAGTTTCAGCCATAGTGAGTTTTCTATAGTTGTGCTTTGTTTTAAATTTTCTAAGTTGGTATTTGAGTTTTGGACAAAATTTATATTAGGAATGTAAATTTTGGTATTTTTAGAGTTAGGATGCAAAATTCTTAAGTTAAGGGTAAAATGGCCATTTCTCCACATGTAGTGGGCGAAATGATAATTTTACTCTAAGTTAACTTGTTTTCATATTTCTAGTTGTTAGTGATTAAATTTTTAACTTTTAGAATCATTATTCATAGTTTCTCATAATCGTGCTTGAATTCTCATAAAACACGATCGAGGTATGTTAGCTCTTAAATTACTATTAGTTTATTGTGTATGTGTGATGGGTAAGGGAACTATAGTTATGTTTGTATGTTATAATATATGTCATGTCATACCACGTTATTACATGTTTATCTGTCACACATAAAGTATACTGTCACGAAATAATTATTTGTTACATCATATATTCTGTCATGTAGTGCTATCTGATGCAAGTATGTCATGTTACGTATGCCATCTGTTACATGTATGTCATGTCACATAATATTCACTATTACATGTTATGTCATGTTACGAAATATTGTCTGTTACATGTTATGTCATCCTACGAAATATTTTTTGTCAAATACGTCATGTCTGTCGACTTGCGTTCTTGTCATGTTACACTATGTCAGGACTTTTGTTCTTTCGTATTCATGTCACGTTTCATCTCGGGTACAATTTGTGTATCTCAGGAATAATAATGTCAAGTTAGTTCATGTCTATTACGACCCTAAGTGCTAGGATAATGTATTATCTTAGTGAAACTCATTTTTTCACATTGGAGTGTCTAAATAGGAGTAAAATTCTCTGAATTGACGAAATATAGTCAACAAGTTACGAATGGTAACTAGTTGGTCACCAGAGCTCGCCAGACACTAACGCCGATGGAGCCATCTTTTATTTCATGTGTCCACAACAATTGTGGCACAAACACTATGTGCGACACAGCAATTGTGATACGTAGAATATGTGGAGCCACAACAACTGTGGAGCACGTACTAACGCTCTCACAGCTGGTCCAAATACTATATGTTGTCATGCGGTAATTGGCAGGGACACACGGCTCAAGGGAACCCGTGTACCACCCACATGGTCACTTTATTAATCAAGTTTATTAAACAAGATTCCAAGTACATGTATTTCATGTTCACGTCATGTTTCAGTTCACGTTTATGTCTACGTCAGTTCACATTTAGTCATGTTTCAAGTTCATGTTCATGTCCAACTCAGTTCACATTCAGGTCACGTCAAGTCAAGTCTCAGTTTCAAGTTCATATCATGTCAAGTTTCCAGTTTAGTTCATGTTTCAGTTCAAGTTATGTCAGTTCATGCCATGTTATGTTATGCTTATTGTTGACTTTGATTATGCATTAATGCCTTTATTGCCATGCATGCATCGTTAACTTGTGCACAAGTTTCCTGTTAGCTTGTTGAGATTTGTAATCAAATTTTACCGTAGTAATCCCTACTACCATTTCCCTAAATAGTAGGTGATATGTCAGGACCAAGACAGGAAGCAGACACCGATAGACTGGAAGGGGTTGTCTAGATGCCGCAAACGCGACACGAAACTTACAGCCTCCATAGTTAGGTTTTTGGACAGTATTTTGGCATCGTTAGTCGAGTTACGTGAGTTACTCAACGAACTAGCCCATTAGTATATTTTGGTAATGTAATTAAGGAGCCCAGTCTTCTTTGTTTTGATATTACAGTCTTCTAAGACTCGTAGTGTAATCATGGATGCTTATTTTGTCATCTATGCATAGATTATGTTTAAATTATTTGGGATATTATCAATTTGGTGCATAATATTGCTAAAAATAAAAAATTATCCGCTGTGAATATTGCATAATACTATATGCATGTTAAGAACATTGCATCTTATATGTCATGAACGGGGGCAGGTAACCTTGCGTTGCATATCCCTACACTTCAGATGTTCGTCTAATCCCAAGCAGAATCTGGTGGTGTCACATCAAAAGCTCTCTAATTTACTCTCATCAAGAGGGGAGGGGATGATGGCCTTGGCTGAAGGAGAGGTTTGTGATTGGTGGAGTGGGCGGTGGTGGTGATGAGTGCAACTTCCAACTTTGCATCATCCTTGTGCATACGATAATAGTGTCCTATGCTACCATGATCTCATCATGGTCAGGTGCTACAAGGAGACTAAGGGTACAAGGTTGCCATGGTGCAAAAAGGAATGAAAAAAAAAATTAAGGCATGGAGTCATGCCATGATGTCGCCGTGTAAGGTTCTAAAAAATCTGGGCAGGTTTTCACTTTATTTGCTTGCATCCCTTTGTTTTATCTCCATGATTGAAATGCACAAGTATAATGACACTCTTGGAAGCCCTTTTCAGGTGGTGGAAGATGGAGGAATTAGCTACCAAGTGATGATGTATGTATAGTTCAAAGAAAAGGGTGAAATGAGGGTGGTTGTCGAGTGGTATCTTGCAATAAAGCCAATCGGTTTTGGCTCTATTTGGGGTGGCTTTGAGTCAAGGTTCACCATGATGACTGGAGGGATTCTTGGGGATTGGAGGAGGAGGGAGGTGGTGTGTGGTGGTGGCTGAAGTGCAACCAAGCACAAGCCTTCCGGTTTGGCTTCAACTAGGCCTCCAATGGAATCAATTGGCTTTTTGTGGTTTGGTTCCTTCGAGCCAAAACGACCAACACTCCACTGAGCTAAAGGGGTAATGTGAGGGGTTAAAAGGCAAAAATGCTCTTGAGAAAAAGGTGTAATTGACATGAATTAGGGGCTTAATTGGTATAATGCACCAAGTGATGCATTAAGGTGCCGATTGTGATGTTTTCGACAATGACATGTCTTTGCCTCTAATGATATGTGTTGGATCAAGACTAATCTTCTAATTTAGTCTAAGAATGATGAAAAACAAAAATAAAAATAAAAATAAAGTCCAAATAAGAAAAGGTCAGAAATAATTAAAAAGAAAATTAAACTTAAAACATGATTTAGAGATCACTAATCATGTGGAAGTTGATTAATGCTTTTAACCGAAGTTCAAAACTTAATTTGGGTCCAAATAAATCCTTAGGGGCGTGGGGGTACAATATGAGTTTGAGGAAACCAATGATATGGTATATGTGGACTTCAAAAGGAAGTGTGAAAATGCAAGACAAGGCTTTGAGCCTTGTTGGGCATAAAAGGCCATGAGTGGGAGTTGCATGGTTTGTGGGCTTTGGGTATGGGTTGATGGGAGACCTTGGTTCCAAATTTTAAGAGGTCATGAGAGACCTCAGGATCCACAAAGATGGAGCTTGAAGGGCTTGTATTATCATAAATGGGTCATGGGTCAAAGCTAACACCAAGTTAGGCCCAAAAGACCTTATGCCTTCCTCACACTTGGGCCAAATCTTTCTAAAGCTATCCCACAAAGACTTAAACTCTTATAAGACTTAATTCAAGGCTTCTAAGTCTTAGCTCATAACATTCTAAGGGTTTAAGGGTCTTAAGTGTAGCATTAATGGGCTTGCTTACTAAACTACCCATACTTAATCCTTAAGCTTAACCACTAATGACACTAAGTGCCATAGTTTAATGGGTAAAACAAATCTAACTAACTATCTTAAAAAAATAATAATAAATCTTATGCTAAAAAAAATTATAAATCCCAAAAATATAATATAGTATTATAAGCTCCTTCTAAAGGGGATTAATTGTTAATTCTAATAGGTAATTTAGGCGGGGTGTTACAATATGGGACCCACGTGAAAAAATTAATTTTTTAGTTGTGGATTTCACTTTTTCTCAAAATGAGTGCGCAGCATATGCAGAACCCATAACTGTATCTAGCATTATTTATAAATAATTTTTTAGAAATGATATTTGTAATTATAGAGTATATAAGTGCCACACACTCTTTTTGAAAAAGTAAGTAAATATAGAACCTACATAAAAAAACTAATTTTTTAATAGAGGACTCCACTTTTTTTTAAAAAAATGCACGATACTTGCACAACACATGACAATATATAATATTACTCATAATTTTTTTGCCTAAATTTTATTCTAAAACCTAATAACATCAATAAAGGCACAGGCACTCATTTACGGACTAACGTGACATTACACTACTACGTGGATCGGTCAACATTTATATAGCATCTCACGTCAGCATAATTTGACTTTGTATGTTAATCTGACATGCCACGTCATTGTTGACATGATAATAGTCAATATCAATTTTTTTATATACAGCCGTTACATATAATCGATGCGCAATTGTTGATGTCAGGTCAAGTTTAAAATGAATTATTTACATTTGATTCATCTAGCCTTGCCTGCTAACTATCTACCAGATGAAAATGAATTGTTATATTAAGGAGATGTTTGGATTCGAAAATGATTTGAGATGAGCTGAGATGAGTTGAGATGGATTGTGAATAGTAATGAGATGAGTTGTGAATAGTAGTGAGATTTGTGAGTTAAAGTTGCTGAATAGTAATGAATAGTAGTGAGATGAGCTGAGATGACTTGCGAATCCAAACAAGCCCTAAGTGTCTCGATATTATGAACACTATTCGTCCTTGTTTCTGAAAATTGATCCTCACTCAATCTGCATGATATCTCTATCTCTAGCGATGAACGCACTCGCCAAATCGGTGACTCGTCTACGTGGAACTCGGCTCCTCCCTTTCAATACCTATATTCTCTTCACATCCATATGGACACATATTAGCGCTGGAGCCACCGCCCAGGGGCTTCTCCGAGGCTTCAAAGCCACCCTAGACCCTAAGGTATCGTCGTTCCAACCTCTCCTTAACGATTCCACAGGAAATTTTTCACTCGCTTTCCTCCGAGTCAACAAGAACCAGCTCTCCCTCGTCATCCTCCACCTGCTGTCCTCCGAAACACTCTGGCTCGCCAACCTAACTAAGATAGCTAGCTGGTCCGATACCACGCAGCTCTTCTTCAATGGCAGTCTCGTTATTTCAGATCTTCACTTGAATTTGTTTTGGTCCACTCGGACCAACGGTGACCTTGTCGCGCTCCTCAACTCCTCGAATCTCCAAATACAAAAGCTCGACGACCACCCCTCGGTTATCTGGCAAAGTTTTGATTTCCCACTGATACCCTCGTCGAGACCCAAAATTTGACCGCCAACATGTCTTTGATTTCATCGAATGGGCTTTACTCGATGCGCTTAGGTTTCGTCTTTTGGGGCTTATATGCGAAATTTGGATCGAACTCTGATTAGATATACTGCGAACACACAGCGATGGAGGCCAAAGCAGAGGTAATCGAAGGGCGAGGACTGATTTACGCCCAAGTAAACACAGACGAATATCTGGGCATGTATCAAAATGGAAGCAAACCAGTGGACATACAACCCTTCAACAGCATCCACAGACCCATCAATGGATTTCTCCTGCTCCAGTTAGAACCGGACGAGAACCTCAAAGGATATTACTGGGACGCATCCGCGTGGGGCGATCTCGGACCCATGCGAGCTCCCGAGTCAGTGCGGTTCGTACGATCTGTGCAGACCTGGGTATGGTTGCTCATGTTTGGACAACCAAACGGCGTTTCACTTAGGTGAGGTGTGTTTTCCCTTGGAGACCGGTGACATTTGCAGTGAAGAAGTAATCAAGGATAACTTTTGATTGAGAGAGAAATGGTGCATCATACGGCCATGAAACTACTCAGAAAAATTTTTATTCACATTGGTGGGTCACAACTAGTGAAATCAGGCTCCTTGTTGTAGACCCATTTCACCATTCTGCTAGTATGCTCGTGTTGGTTTCGTATTGTTCTTCAACTGCTTTCTTGTAGGAGTTGTGAAAGGGCATGTAATTAAGGAAGAGTGAGGAAGGGCAAGCCTAAGGGAGGGAGCTGGGGGAGGGAATGATTCGCAGGGGAGAACAAGTTCGAAGAAAGATGGAAAAGAATGGAGAAGATGAGTAAAGTGAATGAGAGCCAAATTGTATCCGTTTCATCAAAAGCCCAAAACGAACTATTTCATTTTCCACTTGGGCATCGTTTGCGCAGAGGTTATGGATGCATGCTGCTTGTATCCAGCCTTTTTGAACCAATATATAGTATTGAAATATGTAAAGATTTTGAAAAAAGAAAGATTAATTATTAAATTTTTTTTATATGAATCTTATATTTTATTTATTTTTTTTAAAACAGTTGTTATATAATTCACAATAATAAATATATATTTTTTAATTTTTATCCGTAGAAAACCATAATGGAGAAGTTTTCACGTAAGAAGGTGTACGGCCGACCTCATGTATGACCCACCGCGTGTACAAGTTTGCCACGCCACGTGTTCAAGATAAAATTAGAAAATAAAATAACAAGAGTAAAAAAATGATAAAAATCCAAAATATGAAAAAATCAAGACATAAAAAATAGAAAATAGAAAAATAACAAGAAAAAAAAAGTATTATAAAGAGTAAAAGAAATTTGAAAAACTAAAATATAAAAAATGAAAAAACAAAAGTTCAAAAATAAATTGAATGGACAACCTTCTTCTCATATGGAGGAAGTCACACCATATATTTAGATTAGGGTAATGATACTTTTATATCTTCTTTATTATTATTTTATTATTCAGTTATTTTTTTTCTTTTTATTCTTTGAATTTGGATGAAAAATTACAAAACATGACATTCTTGCATAATCTAAAAAAAAATGAATTCAATCAACCAACATAATCGTATAATTTAATTAAAAATAAATTCAATTTTATGAAAATTGATATTATTTTACTTTTTGAGTCAATTTTTATAAAATTAAATTTATTTTTAATTAAATTACATGATTACGTTTGTTAATTAAATATATTTTCTTCTAAATCTTGTAAGAATGTCATATTCGAAGATTTTTAATTTAAATTCAAAGAGTAAAAGAAAAAAAAATAACTGAATAAAAAAAAAATATAAGAGTATCATCACCTATATTAAAATTTCTTTTTAATGGAATGACAAGATTCCATCAGTCATTTGAAAATAATTTCTGAAATTATTATAAAAGAGCTGCAGGTATATCATTACTCTTTTATCACTAATATCGCCACATTTCTCTCTGTATACTCTATGCAATTGAAGTCTACCTATGACTTGACCTATCTGAATAAATGTAAATAAATGTAACTTGAATGATGTATAATGTAAAGACTTTTAAATAAAATTATTCTTTTAAAAAATAAAGAAATTGTAACTCTTTTTAAGTAAATTTTGCTACCGGTGCTCAGCATTTGAAGTTAAAAGAAAAGTTCATATACAGTAAAAATACTCGAGCCTAAAAACCTCGAGTCACAGCATTATGTTCAATAAATGTTGTAGAAGAGAGAAACAGCCAAAAACCTTTTTGTGCATGTAAAAATGGAATGATTAAACTATGAACCAAAAAACAAGAGCACAAGGGATGTTTTTATATGTGCAACAAAGGCGTGTGACTAAAGAGCACCTCAGAAAAATCCGGGAAAAAAAAAGAAAAGAAAAAAGAATAGGCTCGTCCACGTCGACTCTGCTAAATTGACGTAACTCGAGGCTTTTGCATATTATCCTCTCTGTACAGCAATCGCCTCTTGTTTGAACCAAATCCTTGATACTGATATATAATGCTGTACAGACACTGCCTAAGGCGCATTGCGTCGAATGTCTCTAAAAATGTCATATCTGTTACCCTTGATTTTGCACCAGCAAACCGTTGGTACTCCTCAAACACAGAAGACAAACACCAATTCTGAAACTTTCTCAGGCAACCAACTAGACAACCAGTCCGATGCTACAGGACAAGGAAAAAACAAAAAAATAAAAATCAGTGTCAAATCCAATAAGGCTCATTGGGACCCATATGGTTTTGACTTTTTATTAATTAAAATCCAAAATCTTCCTTTCTCGGGTTGGAAAATAAAATCCAGTTCACTCTACATTAATACTGAAGAGATCTTCAAGAATATTATTGAAAGATTTGGACTGGTGTGACTGAGCTACTTGTACATAGAATATTATTGATAACTGACAGCAGCAAACAGTTTGAAAAGATTAAACTAAAAATAGAATGCGGAGTATACCTTCCCACGCTTGCAATGAATCAAAACTGGATGATTTCTCACATCTGGAAACACCCAAGAAAGAGAGATAAGAAATTCGAAGCAAGATGATCTAACTCTAAATTAAACCGAAGTTTATTGAAAATTTAATCTTACCAACTAAAACTTTCAAAGCTTCCATAATAGTATCCTTCGGAATGGATACAGAGATCTCCTGCAAATGCAAATCGTGTCAGGAAAACAGTAGAAGAAAAAAAAGCATGACTGAATCAAATGCAGATTATATTAAACGATTGTAAAATGAGTTGTAAAATAGTCAATATATGGTTATAAAAGGAAAAAATTCTGAACATTTAAATAAATGAAAATGATTCTATGCTGCCTCAATTTGCCCATATATTTTATTTTATTTTATTAATTTTTTTATTTAATAGTTAAGAAAGTGATTATTAGTGTATTGATTTTTTTTAATAAGGTTTAAAAAATATTAAAAATAAAAAGTACAATTTGCACTAAGGGCATGCCTAGTGGTCAAAACTGGACGGGCACAGTATCACTACTCTTAAATAAAATCATTATTTTCCAAATATGTAATATTTGGAACATTTAAATAAAATCATAATTTTCCAAATCATCTTAACCGGAATCTTATCCATCACAAAAAGTTTTATATTTTCACTACTTAATGGAGCTGGCTTTTTACAAACAAAAACATAGCAAGAACGAATAATTATTTCCACCATTTTATTTTATTCTTTTGATGATTAAATTAATTAGTATCGATAAAGAGATCAACAATATGATGTAAAATCCCTTCAAAAATGCTAAAACTGCTATCTAATGTGAAAATACCAACAGAATTACACAATCTTGAAAATTAAACAAATGCCCAAGCATAGAGCTTTCTGAAGCATTGCCATAACTTCGTACATACATCAACATGCAAGACATGCCAGACAATGAATTCGTTCGAATTAAACACATAATAACCGAGGAAAGTTCAGAGATTATACCGTCTTCCCCTCGATTCCAAACTGAAAGAGCCGAATATTACGAGAGCGAAGAAACTCCAAGTTTTCTTGCGGATAGGGTTCGGGACACAAATATCTGCACCAAATTGTAATCAGACACATATCGCAAAAAAGAAAAGAAAATACAAGGCATTGTAATGCGATTGTTTCTGAAGTATTTCAAGAAGAAAAATTAAATTTTTCTTTCAAGAAAACAAGCTCCTCCAAAAACTTCTGCCTGGTACAATAACTTCTCGAAATCAATGCCAAGCGAGACAAGACAAAAAGCAATTCAATGAATTTCAGATTCTTCTTCTCTTCTTTCCCTCAAAAATTTTTTCCACAGTAACTATTTGTCAAAAAAACTCTTCAAACCAAGACCCGATATATACGTACGGAAAGAGAAGCTGTGTTCTTCGTGAAATACGTAAAGCGGAAAAAGAAGGATATACATGATTGATCGGAGATTAAGCGACTCGAGGAAGGCGAAATTGGAGGGTTGAGGGAATCCGGATCTGAAAATGCCATCTTCGACCATGGAGAAATTGAAGGGAGGGATCAAGATGGCTTCATTCTCTTGCTCTTCCAATATAATGAGTCCCATCGCTCCGGATGTAAACGCACGTTCAAGAAGAAGCAGAAGAAACAGAGGAGGAAGGAGAGGATTTCATGGCTTTAAAGGAGGAGGAGACGAAAACGACGCCGGTTTGTAGGAGTTAGGAAGGAATTGGGATTCCGTTTCCCATTCTGATTCAAACTCTGGGGTGCGCATCGCAAGCCCCTCTCTCTCGGCGTTATTAATGTCAATACGTGTCTCCGAACTCACAGAAAGAGAGGGAGAGAGAATCATAGTTGGCGCTTCGTTGAAAATACTGCGGAAAAAACAAAACAAAAAAAAATCCTTTTATTAGATTTTTTCTTTTATTTTTATTTTTTTAAAAATAGCTGAGATAAATGTTTGTTTCCTTTCTTCGTCATCTTCAACAATTAATTTTATTTTACATAAAAAAAGATAACAATTTTTATAAATAATCATTTTATTATTTCTTAAATAAATATAAATTTATTTATTTTATGAGATTAATCCAAATAGGCATGTTTTAATTAGAATTCCAGTTTGACCAAATGTTTGGTGGCTTGGCTTCTAATATTTATTCGCTGACTTGGTCAAGCTTTATCTTGACCTCTCTACTCTTTTAAAGGGGATAGAATTTTCTTGGAAGTCGGAAACATCTTATTTTTTCAAATTGGAAACTTTTTATTTATTTTGTTTTTACCCTAATTTTAATTATTTTTTGTTTTCTTGAATATAAGAAAGAGGCCGCCCACGAGGCTGGCTGCCGTCATAGATCTCGGAACCTTTCATTGACCACAAAACTGAAACCAGCTATTTTGTTTTATCTTTTTTTTAGGTAAATAAAGTTAATTCTTGGGTTGAAAAATTATTTTTATTCAATTCATCTCATTATTATTATTTTATCAAATTTTTACATAAAATACAATAAATAATTCAACTTTCTCAAATCTCAATTCAATTTTTTTCAAATTCTAAAATAATATTAATCTTAAAAAATAATATTGTAACAATATTTTATTTAACCTTTAATTTTTATCTAAAACCATCTCATCTCATCTTACTATCCAAACAGGGGCTAACTTTGAGATATGAACAATTATCTAATAAATGTTAGTAATGTTAGCTATAAATTGTAAATAGACAAGTATAGCATAGACTATTTGTAAAAAGGTTTGATGGGTATCAAGATGAACATAGTCTTAAAGATCATTTGCAAGTTCCAGATGAGCCAATTACAAAATCAAGAGCCACGAAGATCAATGAGATAATGTAAATATTAGTACAATCCACTTAAGACATCAATAATGTGCAAATGAGAGATAATAAAAGATGAGACATCAATAATAGACAAATTCTTATTTACTCGCATAAGTCGGACGCTCCTCAGACTCTCGGGGCCTCCTAGTGGCTCGATGCCTCAGAGCGGGGTTGGTGCTTCGTCGTCTTGCCCTTCAAGACTTGTTGCCGACGGGGCTAGGGCAGAGGCGATACAGGAGATGTTTGACCAGCTCAGTAGCATCTTTTGCTCGGTGGGACTTCTTTTCCTTTATTGATGTCATTGCACATATGTTCGACTTTGTGTTCTTGTTGCCAAACAATTTTATTTGGCATGGGTTCGAGTTTCTCGTAGCCTTGGTCGTGGATGGACGGGTCGAGGTGGAAAATGAAGCAAAGGCCATGCATATTCTGGGAGGCAGGCATATTGAGTGATGTTCTGGCTCAGGGCCGCACTGGAGCATACTGAGAAGGCCTTTGACGAGATCGAGGCTAAAAATGGGTTTTTGTGACAAATCATCAAGGTATATTTGTAAAGAAGATTCCTAACTCCATGAGGACAAGGAGGCACTAAGGCAGGAGGCTCTAGGGCATCTGCAGAAGAGAGGGACTTGGAGCCGGCGTGGCCACTTCACATGGAGGAGAGGTGGTGAGGGAGGCCTAACAGCACTGCCAAGGCTATGTCGCCTCGTTGGCAGAAGTTGAGGAAGTCCGCTGTAGCTTGGACCCACGCATTGGGGAACTTCAGTTTGAGAAGGACGTGTTGGCGGTGAAGAACTTGGTGCTCCAGAGAGACAAGGACAAGCTGAGAATATGTATGTAGAGCTTGGAGAGTCCCATCTACGGCTCAAGGAGGAGATAAGGTCTTGTAAGGAATGGGTGAAGAAGTGGAGGTTGAGCTTGCCATTTCCAACAACAAACTCGCTAGGATCACCCTCAGCTTGCGGCGGCCAAGCGACTCCATAATAATGGATTCCATTCTTTTTTTAAATGAGTACAAGATACTTGCACAATCCATGATTGTATCTAGCATTAATCTAGAGTTAATAAAAAATGAGAAATTAACAATAGAAAAATTCTTATTTACTCCCTTTTCCGGCCCCAAAAGGAATGCCTAACCATTACAAAAATCTGATTTATGCTCAATAGAGAGGTGCCCAAATCTTGGTATTTCCTTTGTACATTATTTCTAAGTGCTAACATATTAATTCTCCATAATCACTTGATACTTCTTGAAAACATCACGCAAATTACGTATTTAGAATATAAGAGTAATTTGATGCCAATTTTCTCTCTCTTTTTCCCTTCTTTTTTTTTTTTTTTTTTTTTGAAATCAAGTCATAGCTTGTAGTTTTATTCATGAGAATCAATGGAGTATAATAATTATTACAAGCTTTCTCCCTCGTAACTGAATTTGATTAGGACCTTTTTCAATCCATACAATCTCATCTGCCAACTTAGTAGCTAACTTGGCAAGCATATGAGTTACAATGTTTCCCTCCCTGTAAGTAAAGTTGACACTCCAGCTTGGCCTTTCACAAAGCGTTCTTCTTGCATCTCGATCCTTGTAGAACCACTTGATCCATACGATCTCATCTCCTAGAACCACTTGAGGCAGTCCCAAGTACTTCACAAGTACTTGGTTGACGATCAATCAACATATAGTTATAGGATGATTTGAACTCGATCTTGTAAATTTTATTCATAATAGAAGATTCAAAATAGTCAAATTATTCATAAAATGATCACACAATTTTGCAAGTGAGAAATACGGCCTCCTCGTGACTTAAATAAATTATCCGACCATAAAAAAAATCTTAGCCATGTTTGGAACTTAAACTGTATTAAGATCAACTCAGTTCAGTCTTATTTTAAATTGAGTCGGCATCCAAACACTCAACTTTTAAATTACTAAACTTATCTCAACTTAAAACCTCTTTACATATGGGACGTACAACCTTTTTCAACTTCTCATAAATATATTTAAACTAATATTAATATCCAAACACATCTAAACTCATTTTCGGTAGATCCTATAAAATTCACTCCACCATCTCATCTCACTACTGTTCATAAAGAATTCAATTCATCTCAACTTAGCTCAATATCCCAACGGGCCTTAGAAGAGCTTTTGTCTCATTATAACTATTATATATATATATAGACCCATAATTTGAACAAGGTTATTAATGTGAGTGGGATGTCATAAAATCAAAATTCTGAAAATCAAAACAAGACAAATAAATCCAAACTCATTAGCGAGTGGGGTGTTATTATGTGGTTAACTCCAAGTGAGAAAGTCATGCACCTCTGTTGACCCTTGCACCATTTTTATTCACATAAAAATAAAAGTCCAAACTCATTAGATTACTTTTTTGAGAAATTCTATTTACAATTTTTAATTGAGGATTGTATGTGCAAACATTTTATTAAATAAAAAAAAAATCATTTTAAGAGGGATATTTTTATAATTTTAAAAAATTTTAAAAATAAAATTACTTAGACTTGTATTGTAATTTTCATTTAGAGACTATATATAGCATTGCTCTACTCTTTTTGATTGCGGTGCTTCAATTTGCACAAGCTTTATTTATTTATTTATTATTTTCAATTTATCTCATCAACTATTTTCAATTAGCAACTAAGTGCTTTATATGGTGACGTAACTGATCTGTTCGATGAGGATTGAATTATGAATTTGAACTAAATTAATTACAGATGAGGTTTCAGTACCATTGTGTTCACTTTATCAGATTTTGAATTCAATTACTCAACCATATTAATTAGTTTACTTTAAAAAATATTGGTATTTTATATATATATATTTAAAATATTGGTATTTTATATTTTTTTTTATAAAATATAATATGTATATAATAAGTGATGTGTTACACACCAAACTTATATCTAATAAAAATACTATTTTATCATATATCGATTTTAGCATTAAAGTCTAGAGATTTTGCCTTCCTTGCTGAAGATGCCTGCTCGCAATGAACTACTTAGCCCATTGCGATTGTAGAGTAGGCCGAAGCTATCACAAACAAATTGCATATGCATGGATATTGTGTGACACTCCTTCCTTATTAGAAGGCCTCCAATTAATCTAAATAAAGAAACCCTCGTTGTCATTGGCCCATTTCATCTTAAAAATCACTATATTGATTAGGGGTGAAAACCGACGTCGTCGGCGCGGTTTTTGGGCAAAAATGACGCCGACCGACGTCTGGAAAAGTGGATGAGATGCCGACCGTAACCGGTCGATGGCGAGAAGGACACCGATCGAGGCAGTTCTCTGCCGGTTCTCGGTCGGCGTCGGTTCTTTGGCAGTTCTAGTGAGATAATTATGAGAGAGAATGAGAGAGGAAGAGATACATAGGAGAGAGAGAGAGTTACAGAAGAGAGAGAGAGAGAGAGAGAGGGTTGCAGAGGAGAGACTTTCGGGAAGAAGAAGATCGGGGAAGAAGAAAGCTCTTAACGAAACGACGTTGTTTCACTTAAGTTTAAGTGGAACGACGTCGTTTCAGACTTATTATTTTTTTCTTACGTCCTTAATAAAACGACGACGTTTGGTTTAATGCCAAACGGCGTCGTTTCCAGTATCAGTTGCAGTACTTATTAACTAAAACGGCGCCGTTTAACTTAAACTTAAGTGGAACGACGCTGTTTTGATAAGGGTATATTAAAAAAAAATAAGGATTTTATTATATCGGTCGGTTCAGCGGTCCGGTCCAGCTTCAAACCGAGACCGAACCGCTGAACATCGGTTTCTAGCTATTTCCACCGCACGCCGACCGGTTCTTCACCGATTCCGGCCGGTTCCTGACGCGGCCGGTCGGTTCGCGTCGGTGGCGGCCGGTGCTGTCGGTTTCTGTACAGCCCTAATATTGATAGATAAAAAAATTTATTAGGCATTCTCAAAAAGAGCAATATTACGTACAGTTTCTAAATGGGAACTGTATTGCAAACTTAATTAATTTTGTTTTTAAATTTTTTTAAAATTATAATAATATCTTTATCAAAATGATACTTTTTTTTATTTAATGAAAAGCTTGCACATACAGTCTCCAAATAGAGACTGTAAATAGAATTTCTCTTCTCAGAATGTGGATGACATGATATTTCTATTCTATTGTGCAATTAAAAGCTGAGACTATGTATCTTTTTTTGGTTTTATTTTCTCTTTTTTTGTGATTAATATAACATAATATATAGGGTGGTGTTACGTGCACCGATGAAATATTACATCAAAGAAGTGCATCGATATGCACTTCTGTGCTTTTTTATTTATTTATAATATTAAAAAAATACAAAAGTGCACATCGGTACAATATTCTATCGGACTTTCCTATTTCCTCCTAATGAAAAAAGAGATGGAGAAGAGAGAATGAGAGAGGAGACTTTGAGGGATACATGTGTCGAATAAGATAAATATCTCCATGCTACCATAACAAAAATCATTTCTCTTGATTTAATAATTATGAAAGCTTTGATAATTATGAAAATCAAATTGAGATAATACTAAATCGAATTCTTCATTGGATATTATCTCTAGAACTAATTCGTTTATTTCGAAAAAGTAATTACTCATATTAATATATACCTCTTTCATTAGTCTGATAAATGCATGATAGTTGTACATTCATTGGATGTATGATTGTTCCACCGATAAAGGGACTTTACTAGCAAATTAAGTACTTAAAATCCCATACTAGTATGAAGGGCTGCAAAACGGTAATTATCGGTCCGGTCTGGTCTGGTCCGGTTCGGTCGGTCCGGCCTAATTTTTTTTTAAATCAATTAATAAAAAAAAATTATTTAAAATACTAAATTAAATTAAGTAATTTATTAATGTAAATTATGTAACAAACTCAATAAAAAAATATTATATATGGTCAACGATAATAAATAAGAGGAAAATCATATTATTAATTTATATAATTACTATATAATTAACTAATTGATATTATATATTAGTTAATTCATAGAATATTAACAAGTGTTAATAACATATTTAAAATTTTATATTGTTAATAGTGATAGGTTAGATGAAGATATATATAAAATATTGTTAATTTATAAAATATTAACAAGTATTAATAATATATTTAAAATTTTATATTATTAATTGTACAATTATTATATAAATAATATATATAAAATATTTTTTTATTTTTATTTTTTATTTGGTCGGTCGTCCGGTCTGAGAAATATCCACCTCGAGACTGGACCGAAGACCGAGATTCTCCTACTTATTAGACCGAAACAGACTATGCATTTTATCGGTCCGGTCCGGTCCGAACCGAACCGGTTAGTCTGGTCGGTTTCTCCAGTCCAGACTGTCCGTTTTACACCCCTACTAGTATGGTCAACAACTTAACTAAAATCTTACTTCTTTTGTCATCCTACAATTTAATGTGTAAGCCTTGTAACTGGAAGCTTATATTAGCACAATTATGCTGAGTTTCTTGTGCTTAAATCAATGATACTAACATTTAAAAAAAAAAAAAAAACTCTCAAATTATTTACAGACTTTATCTCATTTGTTTTTATAATTTTTCTCAATCCATCTCATTTAATCATTATAATTTTTTCAAATTTACATACAAAATAAAATAAACAATTCAATTTTTTCAAATATCAAAATAAAAATAATATTAAAAAAATATATTCTAATAATATTTTATTTAACTTTTAACTTTAATCTCAACTCATCTCATCTTATCTGTGAAAACAAACGAAACATAAGAGTGTCGAGTTGAAATAGGTTGACACAGAATAATTTTATAACCTACATTAATGCAAGTAAAACTGGATGATTTTTTAAGGTATGCAAGAAAAATTTCCAGTTGATCAAATAAAAAGGAGGATGGATTAATTATATGAACTCCGAGTTCTTAGATACATTAATGAGCAGGTTATGGGATAAACAAAGAAAATTTAATAGTTCATTTTATTTTCCAAATATATGTTGAGCTTATAAAGCTCAAGAAGCTAGATTCCACTTATGGCGCTCAACAAAGAACACTGTTTAGATGCATTGTCGCATGTCCAACAAACCAAGCTCCAACTTGAGGTGATACGAAGTATGATTCTTCAATTTCAATCTGACCTTTAGGAGCAGAAGGATGAACAATCGTACCCCACAAACTATGATGAGTTGAAAAGATTAGAGGAGAGGCTTTATATGCAATATATAATTGCATACATGGTTTAACGTCGCAGACAAAACCACAACCTTCTTCTTTTTTTAGCTATGAAACATCTCTATGGTAGAAGTAAAACTGTCTCCATATGCAAAGAGGATTGAACCATAGCAACAAACATACACAAGCAAAGTCAAGAATTGTGGTTGGCTACTTCAAAAGCTCTCTAACTAGTGCTCCAACCCCTTCTACTGTTGATAGTGAGCTACTTCAAATAACCTCTTCCTCAAGATCATCCCCAGCTTTTCCTTACCTCTGTCTTGGTCATGAAAGCTTTCTTTGCATTACTGAATAACACCATGGCTAAGGGAATTCGAATACCATTGGAGGTGTAAGAAAGGGAAGATCTGCCAGCTGTGTTTTACTAATAACTAAATTATTTTTAATAAAGGTGACATTGGTATTGCCTTTAGTCTCTTTTTAATTGAGAAAGTAGATTGTTCAAACCTTATGGAGAGAATTGTTGCAAAGGTTAAGAGAGTTGGACTTAAAGGTCTTTATCCTTTGCTGGCAAGATCTGACACCTAAATTCGATCCTCTTGCTATTCAAGTCTATTGGCCATATCATTACCTAAAGCAATCATCAGACAAGACAAAATATGCTCGGGTCATTTTAATTATGAAAGCAACCATCTATCAAAGTTTCTTAGGATATTGTTTACCTCCCAAAGAGGAAAAGTGGCCCTAGTGTGAGGCATTTGGAGTGTTGGAATCAAGTGTCTTGACTAAATTTCCATGCAAAGAGAGCTATAAGTCAGTTTGGTCCAACTTGGTAAGAACTTCTAGGTGATATAGTTAGGCATGGAGAAAAATTATTCAACTTAGAAAATCTGCTCGGAGGATAATGCAATATCTTATCTGTGGTGGGAGATCAATCTTCCTTTGTACTCTTAGTTTACATTTTCCATAGAAATGCTTATTAAGGCATGTTTTGTAACCACAAGCTCCAACGACGCTTTGAGTGCCTGTAAGGGAGGAAGCAGTGTTGGTCAGGTTAACCTAAGAGAGGGAAAGCTAAGAGAGTTTTGATAGTGATTAACCTCCTTTTGTTACCAGCTTTTTCCTATTTATACTAAATCCCTTGAAGGATCTCTAACCTTTTAGTTGCTATAACTATCATCTCCTATTCTGGGCGACATCGCGTCGCATTTAATGTGGTTGTTCCTATTAGCAATAGGGACTCGACCTTGGTGCCAACCATTCGACGTCGCATTTAATGTGACCGATCCTGTAGGAGACAGGATCTCAACCGGTCTTTCCCTCATTAATGCGTTGGGTTCGAGGGACGACCACATGTTTCTCCCTTCTTGGGCCGACTTGGACTTCTCCCCTGCTATCTCCAGGCCCTCCAAGTCATGGGTCAAGGACTTTGCTGGAGTAACCTGAGCCCGGCTCAACTAGCTATAAAAATCCCATTCTAGTTACCCCGCAAATTTCTGCCATGTGAACATGGTGGGAATTTTATTTCCCTGCACATTTCAACTCCCCCTCTTAAATTCATTCAATCGCTGCACATCCCCACGTCTCGGGAATTGACGTAACGGTCATGTCTCCACATCTTGTCAACTTCTTGGAGTGGCCTTTTCACATTTTCTTCAACTTTAACTCTTCCTCTTTCACTGTTCCTTAGACCTACCCTCAATGGCTTCTAAGAACACTTCTGGTAGTAAGCCTCCCCCTTATAACGGGCACAGATGGTCCAACTCGTTGACCCTGCGGCCCTTGAATGCTATGCAGCTAGCACATAATTCCAGATTCTTTTCTCTCAGAGATACTAGAATCCGACTTTGGGGCTGTTGATTTTGAGGGTAACATCGAGAAGGTCACCCTATACGTCAACAAGTTTTCACTTGGTCTGACGCTCCCTTTTTGCTGCCCGGTTTGCAACACCTTGGACTTCTTAGGACTAGCCCCGGCTCAAGTGCATCCCAATGCTTGGAGGATTTTGACGTCATGTTGTGTGGCGTGGCGCATGGTCAAGTCCATTGGGGAGGAGTAACCCTACCTGACTGCCCAGGAGCTTTTTCTTACCCACGTTGTCTGCGCTTGGGAGGGGAACATCTTCAGTTTCCACTGTTGTCCTATGTTCCCACTCACTTGACTCGATGCATGCCACTCTAACACCAAGCGGTGGACAAGTAAATTTTTCTTCGTGTCAGGTGTAGGATGAGAGTTCCTGCCTGGTGAAGCCGCTACCCAGGAATTTTTCATTCGGTCTGTTTGAGGGGTCATTCCCAACGATAGGAAGATTGGGATCGACTTATTCGAGCGCAAACAGGCTCACATTTAGCTGATGTACTCTTGGGTCCAGGGAGCATTAGGAGGAGGTTGGGACAGACCCTCTTCTGACCGAGGACAATATTGTGGGCCATGATTTTTTGAAGGTGTACCCGGCATCGCAAAGGGTTAAGCAGCCATTCGAGGGCCCGTCGAGGTGAGTGAAGAACAGACCTTGTCTAGAGGAAGAGATGGTCTTCCCTGAGTTAGAGGGATCTGATGGTGATTTGGGGGATGACACCTACACCTCTGTTCATCTAGGACATTCCTACCACCCCGCCAGGCAATAAGAGGGGTGTGCCCAGCCAAGATCGAGACAAAGAGGAGCTGGAGGTGGCTTTCTTTGAGGCTCTACAACAGTATCCTTTCGGTGTGCCTTGATAGACTATTATCACGAAGCACCTTAAGTTGTCTAGCCCAACTCATGCAGGTGTAGGAGTTGCCGATGAGAAGCCTTTGTCGACTCATTGGTTAATTTAGTTTCATACATCTTTATATGTAGCGTGGTTAACTTCATGATTTTTGCACTTGCATCTCAAATCACTTGCACCAATTGCAAAAAAAACATGCACCAACCCGTCTAGTTGGAGAGACTGGGGTATCCTTCCAACTTCCTAAAGATTGTGATATTAATGTTACATTAATGTTGGAAAAGGTATTTTCGTTATAGCCAACTCATTGATCAGCTTTAGTTACTTGTTGAGTAACTCAAAATTTTTTTTTTTTTTTTACATCATTTCTATATCTCTATGACCATATGTGTGTGTATACATGTGTTTGTGTGATAACGTTATCTTGTTTACGTAGTGATTGCTTGATTTTCTTGCAGTTACAAAGGTCTCCAACACATCAATTTTTTTTATGAGTGGTTTGAAGGACAGAGAAGAGGAAAAGAGTTTAGCCAAATGGAGAAGGGCAATGCTGTGTAACCCCAACCCAAGATTCTATATCAACTCCACTTATTGCAGGAACCAAGAATAGGACGAAAGTTTAGCCACAAGGAAAAGGACTAAGAAGCGAAGCCCCAATCCAAGGTTTTATTTCGGCTTCACTGGTTGCAAGAACTAAGAAGAGGAAGACTGAGCCGAAGGACATGGGTATAGTAGTGTAGCCAATTAGCCCCAAGCTTCTATTTCAACTTCACGAATTGCCGGAAACAAGAAGATGAGCATTGAGCCCAGCCCAAGACTCTATTTTGGTTGATCTTGTACTAGAGCTAGAAGGTAACTGCATCATTACTAATTACACAATGTATATAGTAAATATAGTGTTTGGTGTTTCTTCAACTAGTGTTTATTCTCAAATTCTGTTACAAGCGACCCTATACATGATCAAGCAAGACTTTAGAAGAGAAAGACGACATTGTTGGATTGGATGCATCCCTTACAGCCTTTTCGAACTATAATGAAGAACCTGGTGTGCTCAATAATCTTCCCCACAATCCCCAATATCACGAGGTTGTATATGTCCATCATAACAATGGCCAAAATGACAAGGGTTTATAAAATTCGTGCCCAAGATAAGTTATATAGAATTTATTTTTCATTTAATGTTGTTCAAAATATTTATACACATAACAATAATTATTGTAAGGTCTAATATATATATATATATATATATATATATATAAACTAGCGGTAGGGTAATGTGCGAGGCACATTTGCCCGGAGATTGAATCAAAAAGATTTTGTTTAAGAAACAAGGCAACTAATCATCACTGATCATCATGATCACGTACGTCGTACGTCATCACTACTACACCTGATCTCGATCATTAATGATGTTATCTTCCAATAAAAATTATGCTAAACATGCTGCATGTCTCACCTAGATCAAACTAATCAATACCTTCCATCCAATCAGAATCTTAGATTTTTTAATTTTTATTTCTTTGTTAATTAATTAATTATATCGTTGAAGGCCAGCCTTGTATGCCTTTAGAGTATTAGATTAATTAATACGACTATATAATATTTAAGACTTGAGAGATTTCAAGGTCATTGTCATAATTTTGCCAAACAAAAGCAAAATTTTAAAATAATAATAATAATAATAATTTGAAAAAAAATTAAAGAGTATATGTCATCAAAATTAATAATAATTTGTTAAATTTGTTCATGTGAAGGTCCAGGCAAGATCCTTCACACAAATGTAATCAGGAGAAAATCCTGGTGTATGGTGACATTATTGCATGCATTAGTGTATATATATTTATATAATTAAAGATATTTTTCTCAATTTGATTTTATATAATATTTTCTTACTTTTTATTCTATTCAGTTTTATCCCAAAAAAAAAAGAATTTACTATTATTTATTAATAACAAGTAGTTAGATATTTTTTCAATGAGAAATTGTAAAATATAGCAACATATATTATTTTTTAGTGATTTTATTAAAAATTTTTTCCTCACTTTGTCTCTCTCCTCGGGCCCGATTCATCCCCACGGCTCGTTCTCCTTCAACCCAGCCCGGAGCCGCCGTGTGCCGGCCAGCCTCACCGCCACCATCGGCGAGTCCCCCTCATGCCGACGACCAACCCAGGTACCACCAATGTCCCCCACGCGCAGCACTATCTCTCTCCCACGAAAACCCATCCGAAATGGGTTTCTCCCATTTATCTCAACCTGCGCCGCTGTACGCGGCCACCCAGCGTCCCGGCCACCATCGACGACTCCCCCTCACGCCGGTTACCAACACAGCCACCACCGATGTCCCCCAAGCGCAGCCCTCCCTCTCTCCTGTGGAAATCCAATTGAAATGGGTTTCACCCATTTGTGTCCAGCTACACAGCCGTATGCGGCCACTCAGGCCACCGCACCTCCACCACTTCACACCGGCGACAACCACTACCAGATCCATCCACCACTAACTTCCCTTTTCCTCTCCGTTGCACACTGGCATTCGCACACACACGACAACTCTTTCTCTCCCTCTCTTCAAACCAAAAAGAAACAAAGAAGAAAGAAAACAAAGATGCAAAAAGAAATCTGAAACGAAGAAGAAATCATATGGGGAAGAAGGGAAACGAAGAAGAAATATATTTATGTTGTTGAGCCGTAGAAAGAAAATGAACATGCGAGAAAGAGAAAGAAAATTTTTCTTCCTCCACTTGAGCCTAAAAGGTCTGCATATGCGAGAAGTGAAATTAACGTGAACAGTAATTATTGTTTATTACTATTCACATTATATACATTTTTAAGTTATAGGAAGATATATATATATATATATATATATATACCTATCATTCTTGAGACCTTCAAATTTAGACAAGAATTTGAAGAGATCTCTCTCCTATTCATGTGATGCTCAATTAAAGTTCCTAGAAAGAGATATATTCCTCATTGTTTTACTTGAAGGAACATTGGAGGCATAAAAAAGTGTCGTTAAGCTAACAAGGGAAGCGTAAGATTTGTTCGTCTAACTGCATAAAGAAGTTTCGGATCTCATGTAACTAAATAAAAGACTCTTGTATCTGCCGGGTTTAAGAATATTGCAAGAATCATAAGAATTTTTAGGACATGTTTGGTTTGCTTGATTTTTCTCTTTTGGTAGAAAATCTCTTTTTATATGAGTATGGTTTGGGTGTATTAAAATTTTGGGTTTATTTTATTTTATTTTACTATTCTCTTATACTCCATCTTCTAGTTAACAAATTTCTTGTTGATCATCTTCATCGATAAGGTTGTCAATCTCATGGCAAGGGAAGAGAGACCTAGGAGACTCATAACCTGATCACGAGTATCATGTGATTTCTTCTCTATAACTATTATATTTTTAGCAACTAAAAAAGTTTAAAATTTTTTCGAAATAAGTTTTCAAATTCAATCCAAAGATCTTTAAATCCTAAAAAAACCTATTTTCTCAAGAATCTTTTAATCTAATCATTTGTGATTTCAATGAAATTAATTAATAGAAAATACAAAACCCAAAACACCCATTACAAAACAAAACCAAAACTCTAAAAATATCATATTCAAATAACTTTTCAAATCTATCGACGGACTTTTCACAAACTTAAATACAAATCATATCGTAAAAACATTTTATTTAAATAATTTTCCAAACTTTGGGTTATGAAAATGCTGATTAGAATCTTTTTAAAAAGTTTTGAGATATAATTTTTATTGGGTTCTGTGAAAGTTTTATGACGTAATTTTGATTGTTGATTGTTCAGCCTGAAAATCAGGAATAAAAACTTTCTTTTTTTGTATCTATTTTTTTTAGTAATGCTACATACAGTCGTGAAATGCGCAAATGTCGTGCAGTCGCTTTGAAAAAGAGTAGAGTCCACTATTAAAATTTTAATTTCTTTTCATATAAGTCCCATATTTATTCACATTTTTCAAAGTGACTACACGGTGCTTGTACACTCACGACTGTAACTATCATTTTTTTTTTCTTGGCTTATCAGTTTCTCTTCTTTATTTAAAAAAAATTAATCACACGATTATTTAAACTTATATAAAACACAAAAATATAAAGCATAACTTTAAATTTCTTACCCTAATTACTGTTAAGACCACCAGTACTACTCACCAATACTCCGGCCACCGCTCTAAGAGACGGTCAAAATAATCACCATCAATTTGCTTGCCACTTGAGGATGGCGGAGGGAGGCGACCGATTTCGGTCGATGGCTGAGCATTTCTTTGAGTTTTAATTTTTTTTTAAAATAAATTTGTATTTTGATTGTGTAAAATAAGTCTATTTTACCTGGCATGAAAATATTAATGTGATGAGTTTTGATTAATTCTTAAATCAAACACAAAACAATAAACCAGACCAAAGTTGTGGAAAATCATCTCAACTAACGAAGGAAATATTTAAATTCCCTTAGAGAGCCAAAAAAAAAAAAAAAAAAAGTAAAAAAGAAAGAAAACTCTAAAATAGGAAATCCCATAAGGAAAACAGACCGTAGCCATCCAAGTCGATCCAATCAAAACACCCGAAAAAGAGGGTAGAGGATAAAGGGATAAGGTTTTGAGCCACCTCTCATCCAATGAAATGATACGGATCTTCAGCAACCATAGCCTCTTATAACTCTTGGGATGGTCCCTCCAAAATTTTTCTATTTCTTTTAGCACTCTCTTTCCCATTTCTTACTCTTACACTTCATTTCAGTACAGTTTGAGAGTTCTAATAATTAAGCAAAGCCATGGCCACAGCTTCCCCAATGGCCAGCCAGCTCAAGTCCAATTTCACCTCACCAATTCATAGAGCTTTGGTCTCACCAAAAGGCCTCTCTGCATCTGCCCTTAGAGTCTTGCCTTCCAGGCCGAGACTCCATTCCTTCACCATCAAAGCTGTCCAGTCTGAAAAGGTATGTGTTGTATCTATGTATGCATGAATGTATGAAGGACCTTAAATTCGGAGTATTTTTCAATAGGAAGAAATAAAGGCATGCATGCAGCTGTATGTTATTTTTCAGGAGAATAGCTCTGTGGACTGCTTTTCTTTTACAAATATGAGACCATTCCAAATACCATCTTCGCAGCTGTGTGGCTCACACTTTTGGTGATAATATGATACATCTATATGTAATAAGATCTTAAAAATGTCAAATTTTTTTTATTTTTTTATTGAGAGAGATGAGTTTCGAACTCCAAAACTCCATTTTAAAAGCCGGAAATTATACCGATCAGAACACAAGCATTTAGCTCCTGTTGTCATAATTTATTTACCCTCTTTTGGGCCAAACCTTACTGTAATTAACAATGGAAGTTTTGTAGACATGAGAAATTGAAAAGGCTGCTTCTTGGAGTAGGTGAATTTGTAGTGGTAACTGGTAAGATATGACTATTTTCTTTCATGGATTTACTTTGCAGCCAACTTTCCAAGTTATTCAACCCATCAACGGTGACCCATTCATTGGAAGCCTAGAGACTCCAGTGACATCGAGCCCGTTGATTGCTTGGTATCTCTCAAACCTTCCGGCATATCGGACGGCAGTTAGCCCACTTCTGAGGGGCATTGAAGTAGGCCTAGCCCATGGATTCCTCCTTGTTGGACCATTCGTCAAGACTGGACCTCTGAGGAACACCCCTTATGCTGGGGGAGCCGGGTCTCTGGGTGCTGCTGGCCTTATTGTTATTCTTAGCATCTGCTTGACAATGTATGGCATTGCCTCCTTCAACGAGGGAGAACCATCCACTGCCCCCGGACTCACACTAACCGGCCGGAAGAAGGAGCCGGACCAGCTGCAAACTGCCGACGGATGGGCCAAGTTCACCGGTGGGTTCTTCTTCGGCGGGATTTCCGGTGTCACTTGGGCCTACTTCCTTCTGTATGTCTTGGACCTTCCTTACTTCTTCAAGTGATTTTTCCCCCCGGCCACATCAATGGTCTCTCGTCTCAACATGCATGGTCTTAATTGGGAAGCAAATGTAAAATTGTATACTAAGTGACCAACATTGTTGTATTTTAAATTTGGACTTCCCTCATCGTGAACTTGTATATTTGAATTTTCATCGCATTCTCAATTAATTTTGCATGAAATTTCAACTTCGCATTCCCAAAATAAAGATAATTTTTAGAATCTCAACCATTATTAATAATTAAAAAGACAAGAAAATAGAAGAAAAAGACATCCAAATTACAACTCAATTAGGAGTCAATGATATAAAAGACTAGCTAGCTACCTTTAAAAGTGGAAACAGATCTCATGATACTGCATTATATATGCTTTTATAATTAGAAAAGAGGACTGCTATAGACACAGAGATTACATAAAGTAAATTCACAAATTGATATGGTTTCATGGAATCTATTAGATCTACTTTATAATAATATTAACTTTACAATTTGACGTATTACATCAAGTTATATTGGTTTGTAGATTTACTTTTGTATAATCCCTTTGTAGCTAAAATATTTTCTATTAAGAAATAGAAATGGTACCCCACTAATTGGACTACCATCTATAAAGACCTTTCACCTTCCTCCTCTTTGGAATATAACATAGATAAGATAATATCTTCGAGGGAAATATGAGTTTTACTTTTCTTTTTGCATTTCGTACTCAAAACTATTAAAATTAACGCATTCCATCATTCAACTATAAAAGGCTGACAAATAAGAAAATTGAAGAACAGGTGACATGATACAATCTTGATTGAATGATCTTAATGGAGAGTGTATATTATCTATGATTTGAATGGAGATTGTAAAAACCCTTTTAGTTTGAGGTCAGCAAGTGTATTTTCTCCTATATCTTTTGTACTTTAGTAAAAGAGTTCCTACACTTTGTGTGATTTGTATTTTAATACCCCCAATACATATGTAATTAGTTAAAAGTAAATAACTTATGTAATTTATTAAATGAAAATAATGTGTAATTAAATTATTAATTTCATTTAAGGTTCTTTTATTTTTTAATATATATCCTCTCATCTGTTTTTTTCTTTTGTAACCAATAATAGATTTATAAGGGTTATTGAATTTTAGAGGAAGCCAAAAATTTTGTAAGTATATAATCACTCTCTGATTATCAATGCCACTTTATGACACTATATTATAATAAAGACATCTTTGTCCATCTCCAATCAAATAAAGGCTGTACGGTTTTTCAACACTAATGTAGAAACAAATGAGAGTAAGAAAACTGAAGATCAAGGCAGTCATATTGGCACTATTTTAAAATTTTAATTTATTCCACAATGGATTCATATTATTTAATGTATGCTAACTCCTCCCTACTCTCTTTTCCCTTCACCTTCTTCACCCTTATCTTCTCTAATTTCAGTTGAGTTTCCTATTTTCTTTTTCTTTTTTCCTCCTCTCATTATTGGGCTTTTTTTTGTCTCGTTTACGGTCAAACTTTAGAGGTAATCACTACAACAAATAAGATCTTTTGAAATGAAAAGTTTTATCCCAAAAGACTTGCATTTCCTCCCAAAAAATATTTTGAGACGAAAAAAAACTGTCCCAAGTTCGTCTCTATAAAACCGTCCCGAAAGATATTTTGGGACGAAAATTACAAATTCGTCCCAAAAAATATCTTTTGGGACGAAATTAAACCGGACCGTTCATCTCGGACCGTTCATCTCGAACGGATTTTTTTTTCTAAGACGAATTAAATTCATCTCGAAAATCCGTTCAAACGCCAGAAATAACGTTCGAACAATGAGAAACGGTTCGAACGATTATTTCATAACTGGTTGATCGATACCAGTCCGTTCGACCAAATACACATGAAGAAACGTTTAAACAAAAAAATTGTTAATCGAACGCAAATAGTGAATTAGTTATATGAAAGCGTTCGAATGATGCGAAATTTTTTACCGTTCGAACTCTAAAAATTTTTTTGTTCGAATGATTGTGTCTGATTTATCTATGTTCGAACGTTTATTATTTTCTTGGATAATACTTAAAACCAAATAAATATTTATATTTCAAAAATACATTACAAATTGTTCAAAATAAATAATACTAATCTATCAGAACTAAATAAGTAAAATACTAATAATACTAATAAAATTATCAGTACGTGATATATAATTGTTCAATATGCAAAAACATTTCTAATGAAATTCAATTGTTTGGAGGCCTGAATTGTTGTATAAGCATCTACATTTGAAGTTGCATATGTCTTTGTTGTTCTTGCATTTGGAGTTGCAGCTCTCTTTGTTGATCTTCTTGTTGTTTTATGCACATCTCTATGTCTACTTGTTTTGTCAATTGAGCCTCTAACTCCTACTGTTTTGCCATCAATTCTTCGATCCTAGAATTTGCATTCTCTAACGTAATGGCAGTAGTGCTTGATGTTGATGAAGAGTCTGAAGGTTTTACACAGCGACCCAAACCCCTCAAGTATCTCAAACGTTGACCCAGAACTTGTCTAAAAATTTCAATTATCACTTGTTGATGAATTACGATCTGATGCAGTTTCAACACGGAGGGTAAACATTTTATTCTACACACAATATATAAAATTAATATTGACACAATAATTTAAATATAGTTAATTAAAAGAAATTATAATAGTTACATAATTCTCACGAGCATCGGGATGAGTTCACTCTCCATTACTTAGTATGTGATACATCATATAATTTTTTCAGATCAAAATTGGTGTCTGACTCTTTCTATAAGAGATATTGTTAAGATATAAAGTCTATATTAAAAACAAACTACATAGAATAAAAAAAATTAAAAAAAAAGTACATTACCAATTTCTAAGAGAGGCGATGGAAAGATCTTGAACCTGCATGATGATGAATCTTTAACTTTGATCTATTCATTTTGTTTATAGAATTTCGCTCCTACATAGAAGTTATAGAAGTTAGTAAGTGAAAAATTACATATATGACACAAAGAATTCATTTAATTTACCTTATATGATGAATCCTCAAACATGTTGAAAAATTTTTCCTATTTTTCAGGTCGGACATCTTGAAAAGGATGCTGGCGTGCATCTTCCTTGTTCTCGTACTTCTTGTAATGCTCGTGACATCTCGCCTTATACTTATGGAATGCATTACATATCAACTTATTGTAATTATCTTTTATTATTTGTTAAGTTAGTCCTCATAGTTTAATTAATACTTAAATATTAATATGAATTTAAGTATTAATAATCTTTATATTTTTATAATATAATTTTATTCCTTTTAAGTTTGTTGTAAGATAGTTTTTACAACTATTATCTTTTATAAATATTAATATGAGTTTAAGTATTAATAATCTTTATGTTTTTATAATATAATTTTAGCACATATTAAGTAATTAGCTGTAAGATAGTTTTTACAACTAATATCTTTTAAATATTAATATGAGTTTAAGTACTATTAATTCTTACATATATATACTATATGTAATCTACTATAATATTACATATTTATATTAAGGTTTAAGAAAGTTTTACAACCGTTCGAACACAGTTATATACCGTTTGAACGAATAAACGGTTATATACCGTTCGAACAGTATATAACCATGTTCGAACAGTCTCGACCCAGATTCCAAACACCAACCAGTTCAGACGAGTACTATCTCACAAAACATCATAAACTCATATTCAGAAAACACTACAAACATAAAACATATATACTTCGAATAACAACCCTCTAACAAATATACAATATATATACTTCAAATAGCAACCCTCTATTAAACATATTTTGTGTTTAATCTAACAAACACTTACACAATATATATAAACTACAAAATCAATAAAAAAATGATAGATTTAGAAGTAAAATGATAAAGAATGTCATACTTTTAAGCAAAATATACTAAGCAATCCTCTTTGTAAGATGATAGAATGAAGAATTGTGTAAACAAAATGTAAGATTTTGGAGAGAAAATGGAGAAGAGTGAAAGAAAGGGGAGAAAAATGAGGGACTGATAGCATGCAGGAAGATTATAAGTTATGACCATCCATTCGAATGTAAATAAAGTGCGGTCGAATGCGAAAAAATTTCAGCATGCCAATTTTTCCGCTTGCACAAATTTCTGGATTATCGTTTGATCGGCTAAAAATTATGTTCGAACGGTAATCCATGAGTCTTTAATTGGCGGGATATTTTCCTACCACTGCAATAATCCATTCGAACTATAACAAAGAACATTCGAACGGTTATCCAGAGTCATTAATTGGCGGGATGTTTTTCCACCATTGCAATAATCCTTTCGAATGTTTTTTTCATAAGTTCAAACGCAAATAATATGTTCAAACGGTTTACGAGTACCGTTCGAACACATCACTTTAATGTTTAAATATATTTTTTTCATCATTAAATGAAAAGTACTATAAGATCATATGTATTAGTTATATATACGATAATATATATAGTAATATATATTATCATATATTTATTAATCTATACTAAATATCATAGATATAGTATAGTATACTAAAGTATACTATAAAAATGTATGATGTAGATAACTATTAGTAATATATACTATCATATATATTAATAATATATATTATATATCATATATATAGTATCATATATATTATACAATTCTAAATTAGTATAAAGGAAAATATATTAGTAATATATGCTATATGATATATAGTAATCTATACTATATATCATAAATATTATCCTATACTAAAGTATAGTTGAAAATATAAGATCATATGTATTAGTAATATATACTCACATATATTTAGCCTCAAATATACTAAGATCACATAGTAAAGTATAGAAAAATTTATAAGATGATATTATATTAGTAATCTATACTCTATATATATGTTGTATAGTAAAATATAATGGAATATATAATATGATATATATTAGTTAAGTATAAACTCATAGCATATAGTACTATAATATATATTACTACCTCATATATAACACTTTGATAGTAAAGTATTATGATATATTACTATTATACTATAATAAAATACATATAAGTGATTATGTTTTCATTTATAGTATTATACTATCATAATATATGTTATAATATATTATAATATTACATATATATTATAGTATATATAATCTACTATAATAGTATATATATTATATTAATTTATAGGATTATAAATATAATATACATTTAATATTAACGTTCGAACAATAGTTTAAAACCGTTCGAATGGTACAATATAACGTTCGAACGGTTATGCACATATAAGTTATTGCAGACAGAGTTTTCTCTCACGCCGCCGTCCCCACCGTTTGAAAACGAGAGAAAACGTTTGAATGCCCATCAATTGCCGCCGTCTGCCGCCATAATCAGCACCTACGTCAAACACACTTCCTCCCAAGTGAAGGTATGCATTTTAAAAGTTATTTTACCGTTTATTTTATGATTTTATGGTTTTATTCATTTTTTCTAAAAAAAATTATATTTTTTCATCAATAGTCATCGTAGAACACCATAAATCTACTGTAGGATGTTTAGAAATGAAGAGTAGTATGTGTTTTGTCGAAAAAACCACGTAATTGATGCATTTTTAGGTGTTTTCATGGCCGCTGAGTTGACTCAACCATGGCCAAGCTTGATCTGGTTTTTGTTTGAACGCTTTCGAACGATTTAACCCTTACGTTCGAACAAATTTAAAACGTTCGAATGGTTTTCAGTGTCCGTTCGACCATATATTCTATCGTTCGAATGCTTTAAATTAAATTCGAGCCATTTTGTTTATATTAGCTTATTAAAGTGTTTTCATCGTTTCATTGAATTGTTCCATCAATTAATTTATTAAAGTATATAATTTTGTAAATCTTTTCATCGTAATTGGATTTTATCACTAATGTTGAATATATATTTTATTTTTAAAATTTCAAGTTCATAATAATGTCTTATAGGGGCCGTAAACATGGTAGATCAAGAGAACCTTCCATCCAAACAGTTCGAGAGCAGACTGTTTTACTTGAGCGGCAGGTAAAACTATCTGATTTTGTGGCTCTTATATGAGAGGGTCATTCCCTCCCATCAGTATTCAATGATCGTGGTTAGGCACCAATCTTAGATCAATGAGAAGAAGGAATGGAGCTCATTTCCTACATTGAGATCGTTACTGAGTTCTATAAAAAGCTCGATGGTGCCAGCCCAGACGATGGTGGGGCATACAGGATCTGTGTCCGAGGAGCTTCTATTATATTTTCAGCGGACGGACTCGCTACATATTTGGGTATACAAGGCTTCTTGATACCTATCCGAACCTGCAACCTTGAGAGTCTGATCCTTCAGGTGATACAGAGATGTTTCAAGACAATGGACCAGTTTATACAAATGAGATCGATACACTTGTTGATCATGAGGTCAGAGACTTGATTGTTGGTCCAGATGCTCCAGTGTACGATGGGACGAAGAGTATTAGGCAAGCAGATTTATCTTCTTTCTTCAAGTTCATGAATTTGATCATCGCCAACAATATTGACCCTCGGCAGCACAAGACCGAGATTGGCATGGATTGAGCGAGATTTATGATACGGGTCGCTCGTGGCATCCCGATCGACCTCGTGGGTTATATATTTGAGAGGATCCGATCAGAGGCACAGTTCATTACAACAAATATACTGTCATTTGGGATCCTCATCACTCGATTTTTGCTACATGCCGGGGTCGTGCCCGAACCTGCCGAGCGTTCCCGGGAGCCGATGGGACCGATCAACAACACCACCTTGTAACGGAGCACGGGTCACTTGAGATTTCGTGGAGTTATTCCTGACAAGGCTGAGATACAGAGAGATGCACAGCCGGGAGATACTAGAGTATCGACTAGTGAGACATCTGCACAAGCCGAGGCATCACGCACATCTACTCGTGAGGAGATGGCCAACATATTGCTTGCTGAGATCGGCGTACACACATCAGCAGTGATTGATGCAGTGCATACTGCCATGTTTGAGTTGCGTACAGAGATTATGACTACCGTGTCTGGGTTACGTATAGAGGTTAATGAGTTACGTACAGAGATTAATGCCAATAATGCAACTCAGGTCACGCTTAGCACTCGACTGGCACAGGTAGAGAGACAATTAGCTGCAGTTGAGGATGTGTGTAGAGACCTCGCATCACAATAGTTTCTAGTTTTTATTTATATATATATTTTTGTAGTTATGGATAGTATATATGATGTTTTGATAATTTGCTTTATTTGTAAATTAAATATTTTTTCTTTTCTGAAGTAATTATTGAATTATATTATGTGGTGTATGGTTAATAATATTTATTTAACTAAAAATCTTATTTAACATAAAAGAAATCATTAAAATATTTTTAAATTAATTACATCAAATTAATTAATGAATTTGTATATATGATATATATTTCTTATATTTTGAGTTTCATACTGAGATTAATATTATATCTTCGAATGTATAAATGTGGTGCGTGAATATGTTCCAACTAAATATATTCCGTTCGAACGGTTTAGAAACCTTCCCGTTATGTTTTGCCACCAAATATTTTCCGTTCAAACACAACAAATTATCATTCGAACGGTTTTGAACTTTTCCCGCCATAATAAATTACTTCCCCACCAAAATTTTATTGTTCGAACGTGTTTTTTTCGGTTCGGATGGGAAAAGCCCTTTGAGACGATTTAATTCGTCACACAAAAACTATTCGAACGGTAATTTGGCCGTTCGAATGATTTTGTAAAGTCATCAATTTTTTGGGAGGAAATTTAAATTTCGTCCCAAAAAATGACAAATTTCGTCCCAAAAGCTCAAATTTGTTGTAGTGAATATTATTTTTCTCCACCCATCAACTTCATATATACACGTACAGCCACCACCAATGGAGTCTTCTTCACGAGATAAACCATACTCTAAATTTGCAACCCCCGCATCACTAGCCTATGGCCCTTACGTGTCGTCACCAACAAGCGTGATATCCACATGCTGCCTTGACATGGTGCAAACATGGCCTTTTTTTTTGTGTTTTCTGCTTTGTTGCCGGTTCATGACCTGATTTTTTTTTTCTTATGTTTTCAACCATTTTTCTCCTCCGTTTTCCTCACTTTTGTCCAGAAGGTAAACTCTTGAATTTACCGCGTGTTGTCCACTGCTCCGCCATCAACATGCATTCCTTGTATGGTCTGGAAACCAACAGCTCAATCATGCCCCGCCACTAGTCTAGGATATCCTCAGCAAGTGGAGCCCATGCACTGCCTATGTGGCAGCAAGTATATAAAGCATTAGAATGGAATATCTCAATACCGGTGTGTTCTATCGTACCATTTCGAGATTAGTTATATTGATAATTAATAAAATAAATAGATGTATATGTAAATGTGTATCACGATTTATAAAATGAATATAGGCAGAAAACATTAAACAAAGAAGGTAGAGATTTGGTGTTAAAAGATAATATTAAAAAAATCACAAACCTAAGTTGAGACGAAAAAAAAAAAGAGTTTAGAAATTAAAAATAATGAGATTTTAAAAAGAAAAAAAAAAAAAAGAGAATAAGAGGACATATTTAAAGCTACAAAGAAAATAAAGTTATATAAATGCCTTTTTTATTTTAAAATTACACAAAAAATACCATCCAAACTCAAAAAGATTTCAAAACTATCATTAAAATAGTTTGTGTGGTCTGGAATAAAAAATTCGATCGGAATGGCCGAAATTGACCAAAATGGCAGAAATAGGCTGGAATTTAGAACGAAATGGAATGAGGATGTATAGTGTGTACTATATTGGAATTGAAAATTCCAGCCGAAATAGAATGAGATTTAAAACTATGGTGTATATCTTGTAAGGGAAAAAGTCCTCCCTCACTAATGGGCCAACCCTACACCATAAAGGCCCAGGGCCCAACAAAGCCCACTACATACGTTAGCATTGAAGAATTCACACATGAACAACAAGCCCTCGAACTAATGGGCATACCTCATGGATAAGATCATAACGAAATTTCTCCCAACGACATAGGGGTCCAAATTTTCCTTCAGGTAACCCAGGATCAGATTGTGGAAAGTTCAAATGATAACGACCTCAGACACAACTTGAATCAAAGGATTGAGTTGTTACATAATCCCTATCACTCTCTCCCATGCTCTATATATAGTAGAGGAAATTCACACTCGAGGTAAGTTAAACAAGCCCTTTGATTCATAGAGATACAGATCTGACCAACTTAGGCATCAAAGGCATTTCACACCCTTCGAGCCTTCTTTGGTTCTTCTGGTGCAGGTTCACGGCAAGAATTCATAGGAGTTTGAAACACATCCATAACAGTTGGCGCCATCTATGTGATTGTTCGTATTTCTTCTGTGAGGAAGACCCAATGTGCCTTTCGCATGCCTGTGACAACATGCTTACAAGAGACTTGAGACCAGGAAGCCACATCGACAAGCATGGATGGAAGACTAGCAGATATGGAAGAGAAGCTAAGAAGGATGATAGCGGAAATGGAGTCCCTCCAATGCAAAAATGAATCCTTAAAGCATAGGAGCACAGCTTCAGGAGAGGGCGTCGATCCTAGCCATGCCAAGCGAGCAGAGGCAGAGTCACAGAGCACATGGAGGCTCCTCGGCGACGATGATCAAAAGAGAAATATGCACCATGATTTATGTAGTCTCATGGACAAATATGAGGAGATGGCCCGGAGAATGGGTGCATCCTCATCTGTCGACCAACTGCGCACTAGCAATGACCTACTTACTGTACATTGTGGGGATCATGACAACAACACTATTGCCAAAACCAAGCTACCACAGCTCAAGATATATGATGGATTGAAAGACTCCGTCAAACATTTGGAGACGTTCAAAGCTTATGTGACACTCAATGGTTTCACTAAGGAGATTGCGTGCCTGAAGTTCCCTTTAACCTTGAAGGAAGCCAAGGGGGATGGTTTGGAGCATTGCACTCGGGCTCTATAGATTGTTTTTCAAGATTTGGTTAGGCAATTCCTAACCCAATTTTTGGCGATTAGAAGAACAATGCAATTTGCTGCATAGCTCCTTACCATGAAACAAAAGGAGGACAAAAGCCTGAAGGCATACCTCACATGTTTCAATAAGGAGCGCATGATTGCGGATGACTAAGACGAAAAAACCACATTGGTGGCATTGCTAAAGGAAATCTGGCCCAAAAATCCATTCATAGCGGAGCTAGTGAAGAACACCACGACCACTATGCGAAAGTTCACGGATAATGCAGATGATTTTGTCAACACCAAGGATACTCTACGGGCCCTCACCACACGTAGGAAATCAAAGATAGAGTAGCTAGAGGACTGCACAAAGATAGTTAGTCAAGGAAGATTGGGAAAGAGATCCAAAGGTGAGAAAGAACCAACACAACAAAAGGCAGGAAAGGAGTGTTCCTACATGAACATTAAAACCACGGTCCAATACTCTAGCATGAATGTCCAAAATAGGACCGAGGAACCAAGTCGAGGTGACAGTGGCCACGTTCAAAGGACCTAGTGATTCTGCAGTTATCACAACATAGGGGGATGTCAAACAGAAGATTGTCCCTCCCTAAAGTGGAAAGTTGAGGAAATGCAAGGCAGTAGGGAACTGGAGCGGCTGGTCGCCAAGAATTCCTCGCCGCCAAGGCAATTGGGTGAAAGGAGGCAAGGTTGAGAACAGAGATGTCGCAGGAGCGAAAGCCCTAGAAAGAGGAGGATTGCGTGAGAGAACCTCACTAGGATCCCTCGCTAAAGCCAAGAACGAGACCATGCTCCTGTTGCATAAATCCAGACCATCGCCAGAGGATTAGGCAGGGGCAACCCGACCTCTTCCGAAAGAAAAGCCTATGTCGCAAAGCCAAATATGAAGAAGTCTTTAGCATCAAAAGAGCGGCTAAGCAACCAAAGTCATGGAAAACAATCACCATATCCTTCAATGACGACGACTGCAAGGGAGTAATCTACCCTCACGATGATCCGTTGATAGTAACAATGTTGGGATGCTTTCATGAAGATGAGAATTGACCGAAGCAAGTTGTGTCTGTCGCCCACCCCTTTCACCATTGAAAGGGCTTCCGAGGGAGGCAATATAACCAGTCGGATCCATCGCCCTACCAGTATATGCCAGATTTGGTTCACACACGAACACCACGATGACCGATTTCTTAATAGTCAAGACTCGCTCATCTTACAATGTCATTATTGGAAGACCAACCTTGAACGCCCTTAAAGCCATCACCTCCACGTACCACCTGAAAATGAAATTTCCCATAAAGACAGGCATTAGGGAGGTGTGCGGTGAATAGGTGTGGCCTAGAGAATGTTATGTACAAGAGCTCAAAGAGGGAGAGAGGGTCGTTAAAGTAACTGAGTTGTTGGCACTGGGCGAACAAACCCCTAGGGCCTCCTAAGCTCATTGCGCATGAAGTAGAAACCTAGGACAGATGGGCCCTGAAGCAAGGCAAAGTTGATGAGCCTCTTGAGCTAATCACTCTAGATCCATCTCACCCTGAAGCCACAATGAGGATCAGAACCAAAATGGGCTGCAAAGAAAGATGGAAACAGTTGAAACAATTACTCGCCAAACATAGGGATGTCTTTGGTTGGAGCCACAAGGACATGCCTCAAATTGATGTGGAGGTGATAGAGCATCTCCTGTGCGTCAATCTAGAGTTGAGGGTGGTCAAGTAAAGAAGGAGAAGTTTCAGTATCGAGAAATCCAGAGATAAAGGCGATTACGAAAAAAGTCAATAGCATTTTGGCAACAGGGTTCATCAGAGAGACCCACTACCCATAATGGCTCTCAAACGTAGTTCTGGTGAAGAAACTTGATGGAAAGTGGAGAATGTCTGTCTATTTCACTGATCTTAATAAAGTTTGCCCAAAGGACAGCTTCCTACTGCCACAAATCAACCTAATTGTGAAGGAGCATCGAGAATTGGCAAGACAGTGAAGGAGCATCCAAGAATTGGCGACCAAAAAACATGAGGCTGATTAGGCAAAACCAAAAACCTATCGATATTCGCATGGGTGAGAAGAAAGTCTGGCCAAGTGGCACTGTCATTCCGTTCCACCCAAGCATAAAGCAATTGCAAATAGGCCTCCTCCCGATCAGAAAGAATGATGGCGAAATTACAATCCTCCGAAATAGGACCCCACGCTGCACAAATAGGGAATTCACGACGGGCAACTTCACCAGAAGGGAATTCCCAACCACTTCCAAAATTAAAAAGGAATTTCTTGTGCCACTCCTTAGCATGAGAGTAACGGTGCTCCAAATGCGCCACTCTATAGCCAGTTCGAGATCGGAAGCTATATTATTTCCATCTATACGACTAACGCCATGGGTATATAGGAATTCCCTTGTTGTAACGTCTAGCTATTCCTCGTCAGCCCAAAACTTGGTCGCCATGCAACACAACATGCCATTAAGATCCTCCAAATCCCAAAAAGTCAAGTACATCACAAATAGGGAGACAGAATGGGAGGTGAAGTCCCATAAAAAAGCATAAGAGAGTACAGTGCCACTTGGGCGACAAAACCTTCAAAATCAACTGCCCCACAACGAGATTCTAGCAAATCCAGTGTCACAGAATCAGGAATCTCATATCAATTCCAAACAAAGTCCAAGTAAGCTTGAGATGTCGTAGCCAACCGCTAATTCCCTTCAAAGTCAGGAGAATGATGTGAGTCTCTTTCCCTAAGTTGGTTAGGAGAATCGCAGGGTCAAGAAAACCTAGCACCATGGGCACCGGAGCGGGAAATCTTGCGTGAAGCCATCAAAAGGAAGGGACTCAGAGAAGAGAGAAAAGTGAATAGAAAATAGGAAGTCAGGGATGAAAAGGACACAATTACATAGAACAAGCTAGTGTTGGAAAATGAATGAAATGGTAAAGCTAGCGATAAAGAAGGGAAAACCAACTAGGGAACACAACGTCGTTTGAGTATCCTCCAATAAAATAAAGAAACGTGTCGTGTACAAAAAAAAGGACATAAGGATAGGGATATATCTGCAAGCCACATGAAGAGACGCGAAAATAAAACGATGCATGCCCTTGACATAGGGATGTGTGTTGTCAGATAGTTGCAAGTAATGATAAATCTCGGGTAACGAAGCGACGGGAAGAAAAACAAAAGTCTCATCTCATTTATGTGATGAGACTTCGCGGGATAACTGGAAGGGCAAAAGTCCTCCCTCGCTAATGGGCCAACCCTACATTGTAACGGCCCAAGGCCCAACAAAGCCCACCTACAAACATCAGCACTGTAGAATCCCCAACATGCACATGATCAAGAAGCCCCCGAACTAATGGGCATACCTCATGGATAAGATCATATCGGAATTTCCCGCCAGGAACATAGGGGTCTGAATTTTCCTCCAGATAACTACCCAGGATCAGATAATGGAAAGTTCAAATGATAACGGCCTCTGGCCCAACTTGAGTCAAAGGATTGGGTTGTTACACAAGCCCTATCACTTTCTCCCATGCTATATACTAAAGCAAATTCACACTTAAGGTAAGTTGAATAAGCCATTTGACTCACAGAGATACAGTTTGTACGATCTGACTAACTTAGGCATTAGAGGTGTTTCACACCCTTTGAGCCTTCTTTGGTTCTTCTAGTGTAGGTTCTTGATAAGAAGTCACAAGAGTGCCAAACACGTCCATAACATATCCCACCCACCACCCCAAACATCGACGCTTCTCGAGTATTTTCTCTATGAGACAGTCTGTACGATCAGACTAACTTAGGCATAGGAGGCGTTTCACACCCCTCGAGCCTTCTTTGGTTCTTCTAGTGTAGGTTCTTAGCGAGAATTCGTAGGAGTGCCAAACATGTCCAAAACATATCTCACCCGCCACTCTAAACATCGGTGCTTTGAGCATTTTCTCTATCTCCAGGAGACACTTTTTTGTCTTCTCTTTTGCTGGAAGTAGACATGAACTCTTACTTCCTATTCCGGAGATATGAAGGACGAGAGTATGAAAAGCTCTATCAGATGACTTGGAGCGATCAACTATGGTGCAGTACCTTTGTCCACTACGAGTTCAATTGTAGTACTACAAACCCTCTACACTTTTGCATTCAAAATTGCATTTTGGCTTGAGGAATATGAGTCCAGACCAAATTTTGGCTCAATTCCCTTTACTTGTTTTTTAATTTTATACGTTGTATTGATGGTAACTTAATATTTTGTTGGAGCGCCACCCCCTCTTATTTTGTATATGTCTTCCTTGTTATATATTCATAAAAAAAACATGACAGAAGAATTATATATAGCAAAGCAAAGAGAGGAGAGTTATTGGAGAGCATAAATCGGGAAAATATATTTTCTTTTTGTTTAAAAATGAAGGAATAATTATAGAAGGATTTGAAAATTAGAATTCGCCTCGTTTTTTTTTGCAAATAAAATAAAATAAGTTGAAATTAAAGTTAAAAGTTGAATAAAATATTGTTAGAATATATTTTTTTAATATCATTTTTGTTTTGAGATTTGAAAAAATTGAATTGTTTATTTTATTTTGTGTATAAATTTGAAAAAGTTGTAATGATTAGATGAGATGAGTTGAGATAACTTGTAAAAACAAGCAAGGCTGGAGCACCAGTGCAGTTGACAATCAAATTTGAATAAACCAATAAAAACTATTTTTTCATATTTTTTAAATTTTTCTTAAATGAGATCATTTTCAATTAAGAAAAATACAAAATTTTGGAAAAAAAAAATATTTTTTTAATCGAATATAGTTGTAAAATTGAATGTTACGTATCTCTTTCCTAATTGAACTTAACCAAAGCACCCATCCATGGTCATGTTAATTGAATGTGGGCCTGCCCCCGAAGGCTCTAAACAAACTTTAATATTTGAAGCATTCTTACTAAAATTTAATATTTTAAGTATATTATTTTTCATTTAATTTTATTTCTAATAATATTTTGATAGAGAAAACTTTCATTCTTAAGAAAAGTTATTAGAAAAATAATATTTAATTCTAAACATATTTAAAACATAGGAGATCAAGATAAATAAAGTATTTTTTATTTATATCATTAATATTCTCTACAAATTTTGTGAAGATATTAAATCATAATTTTAATTTTATGTTTTCTTAAACTTTATGTATACATTTTTTAATTAAACTCGTAACATTAAATTAATATGTTTTAAAAAGTAGAGAAAATGGATGTTGTCCTTACCATACAATGCACAAAAGTCTAATATTGCACCAAACAGTTAGGTCAAATGTACACAACTTTGACAATTTCCAAAGGCATATACATATATATAAAGTTACAAATTATAATAGTAATTTTTAAGCAATCACCAATATATGGAGACTTCAAGTACATATACATGCATGAAACGAGGGCGAGAATATGATGATCCCAAACTGTTTACTTTTAATTAATACATACGTACCTATGATCATTTCATATTAACATCATCATCAATGTCTTGATGTTTTTAGAACATCATTAATTCACCATAACCAACTTGACATGAAACTCAAGAACTGGAACCATTAACAAGAGTACTTGCATCAGCTTGCGCCCCCGGCGTGGAAAACTCGAACTGCTTGAAAGAATTAGCAGAAGAGAGAGACCGAAACTCAGGAGGAATGAGATTCTCCCACCCCATCATGGGGCTTGCAGTACTTTCAGAACCATCCCATCCTATGTGTGTAACATGCTTTACATCTGTTGGACACCCTATTTCCATTTCCATCTCCAGTTCTTCCAAGTCTTCCTTGTACACTGAAAACAAGAGAGGATTAATGAGAGCAATGGGAAAGGCCAGGGAGGGAGCCACTTAAATCCACATGGTGATCTTTAATTAATTTCCTCTTTCCATGTTTATGTGACAAAAGTCTTTATATATATATATAGTTTGACAAAGTTCTGGTATCATAATTTCTGAGATTCTTAAAAGCTTATCTTTAATTATTAAGGCAGACGCAGTCCATATATATGAGTGTGTGCATGTATCTATATATAAGCCCTGTATGGAGCACATGTACAAATTTATAAGAAACTACCCAACTAATTGTGAAAATGACGAGTATTTAATTTAATTCAGCCACATACCAAACAATTGAGAGATGTTCTTGAAGCCCTTGAACAATCTATTGAACCTGAATGAGTTCTTCATGCTTTCACTTGACAAGCCTTCCAAATCATCTTCTTCTTTACTTCCTAATTCGAAAGAATCAGAAACAAAACCCCAGATATTAATTATAACCCGGCCTTGGGAAATGAAACTAAATGCTTGTGTGTGAGTAGTGTGTGTGTGTGTGTGTGAGAGAGAGAGAGAGAGAGAGAGAGAGAGACTTATTGCGGATAGGTTTGTGACTGGTTTCGATCGTCTAGGCTGTTGAACAGATACTGCAACACTGGCTTCGGAGATACAGCCAACAGAGAAAGGAAGAACAACAAACCTTTCCATTCTATCTCTCATTTCTTCATCAACAGGCAGAGAGAGAGAGAGAGAGAGAGAGAGAGAGAGAGAGAGAGGAAGCAGAGAGAGAAGTAGAAAAGAAAATGGAAAGAGATCTATAAAAATGGATGGATGGGTGGGTGATCAGGAAATACAACCATGGAATTAGAAGAATAGGTTAGTTATAAGGGTAGGCATGCAATGGCTTTGTTATGAAGTTACAATAATTTTACGTACGAAAAATTCATGCTACATCATGTAAGCTAGCAGCAGCTTGATCAGTTTGGTAGAGAGAGACATATATAACTAGAATGTTTGAAAACGTCTCAAAATTGATGGGGTTCTGTATATATCTAATTGGGACGTGTAGCTAGCAAGCTCTAAGCTATAAGCTGCCTAATACTCATTATTAATTTTGAAAACATGAAACTAATAACATGATTAGTACTCTCAATTAACCCACTTAATTAATTTGTGCATATTGGACTTGCACTCACCACCAAATTTATAAGTTGGTTGAGTTACAATTTTAATCTACAATCCACCTTCTTTCTACCATAGATCAAGGGCATGATCATCGGCTTATTAATTAGTCTGGTGCGATTTGGTAATTAAATTTTTAGAATTAGGTTGTGAAGTTGAATCTTTTTAAGCTACGTCGAGGCTTATTAATATTTTTAGGGTAGTGCTACAGGAACTGATAATTGAATTGAAGAATTCAACTGATGATAAGTGCAAATGAACTTTTTTTTTTATTTTTTTCTTTAATAATTTTTTATATATCTTTAACCATTTTTAAAAAACTAGAAAAAAAAACCACCAATTCATTAATATTTACTTTCTTAACCATTAAGTAAAAATAAAAAATAAAATATAAAATTTATCTGATAAACTACTGAAAAAATAGTCATAATTTATAACTAATTACATCCCTATATATATTTACTATCACATGCATGCATTAATGCCCTTGATGAGGTTGGAATCGTCATGTTCTTACTCAATTTTGTTCTGAGGAAATCTCTCTCTCTCTCTCTTGTAAAGTCTGATGATCACTAGTAGACTTTGCTAGTCCTTGGCTTGCCTCTCTTATAAAATAAGACAATTGCGTTTTACTTTTTCTTTTTCTTCTTTGAGATGATTTCATTCAAAGCCAAACATTCTTTATATATGTATAAATAATATATATATTATTTGTTGTACAGGAGGATCATGAGGATCATCTCTTTGTTTCTTAATTTGGACTCTAACGATGGAGATAGAAAGTAGTATTGCATCCCAAGCAATCGTTGGTGCTAGTAGGAGTAGTAGTACTACTCTTTGGCGATGGAGACCAAACGGGGGAGCATTTCTTGAATCCAAAGGAGGGAAGGTATGATTCATGATTGAATGTGAGAATTCATTAAAAATAAAATTAAAAATTATTTGGGATAAAGAGATCGGATCGATCAAGTTACATACCAGCTAGCTAGCTAGCTAGCCTGCCTGATTACGGATCGAGCTACCAACACCATGTGGGCTCAAGTACCCCTGAATTTGGTGCCCCACATGACTACCCTTTTCTGTCGGTACCTGGGCTAGCGGAGACTACATTTTTTTTATTATTATTTAAAAATATTAATTTCATAAACAAATATTTTATAATTTCTTAGGTCGTTTAATGAGCCGATTACAAGCTTACTGCTGGGATAATTTATGGAGAAATGATCCTTACAATCGTGAGTGTATAAGTGTTGTATAGTCATTTTAAAAAAAGTAAATAAATATAAAATTTACATGAAAATAAATTAATTTTTTAATGATAAATCCTACTCTTTTTCATAACGACTGTATGACGTTTACACATTCCACAACTGTATATAGCATTACTTTAATTTATGTGATAAACAAGCCTAGCTAACTCAAACTAGAATCTAAAATTCATTTCCCTAATTATTAGCTAATTCAATTTTAGGTTTCGTTTATTTTCACAACTCTTTTCAATTCATCTCATTTTAATTAATTATTATAATTTTTTTAAATTTTAAAATAAAAATAATATTAAAAAATATATTTTAATAATATTTTATTTAATTTTTAATTTTAATTTTACCTCATCTTATTTATAAAAATAAATCAATCTTGGTCGTTCTCAAAAGACGACCAAAAGACGAAAAATGAGGATTAGGTACTGTTTGTACCAACCACCCTTTTCACTATTGTACTTTGTCCATTTTCAAGTTTGGGATGCTAATTATGTATACATGCAACCAGACTTTGGACTCTATTTTGTCAGATGTGAGGTGTTATTGGTCCGGTCCAGAAGATTACGGATCGAACTATGAATATCTTTTTTCTATTCTTACCTTTTATTTATAAAATTATTAATTCAAAAAATTAATTAAATTAATAAAATTAAAATTAAGTGATCTTTTTAACATTTTATATATAATTAATGAATATTAAATAATTTTATTATATATATGATTAATGATGATTCCTTAGATAAAAATTATATAATTATTATATAAAATAATATATTATATATAAAATATTTAAGTAATTGGATCAATCTCGATCCGATTCGGTCGGTTTTTGTGTTACAGCCCGAGTCAGACATTAGCTTATTAGTAAGAAACCCAAGTTTCCATAAGGTTAGAGGAGCATTAAATTTCATTTAAATTTATATTTTTAAGAGATGATAATTGGTAATAAGAACAGAAATGGACAGGGAGTGAGAACTCCAGCATACACAGTTTTGTTTGACGTAAAAACTAAAAGGATTACAACAAAATTAGTCCATGCATGTGTTTTGTTTCAAAATTAAACTGTTGTTTGTATTTTTTAATTGAACTTTTTTTTTTTTTAAACTTTAGGGGTTAAAATTGATCAAATTCGACTTTCCATCAAAATTCATTAGTAAACCATTAAGAATATTGATGTGGCATGCCACAATAGCACACCATGTATTAGAAAACTTAAGAAAATAATTTAAACTTATAAATCATGTTAAAAACCAAAAATAAAGAACAAAATTAAAAAAAAAAAAAGTTATAAAATCTGAAGAAATATACAATTTTAAAATTTTAAAATAAAACATGAAAAATTACCAAAAAAAAGGGAGGGGAAGATCACCACAAGATAAAATAGGACCACTAGTTAGGGGCGCTGCCTGCAGCCCACTCCTGCATAGGTGGGGGGTGAGTTTGGCCTCTTGGACCCCGCCTACCGTGGTCGGGAGCCTCCGTTGGGAGAGGGAGAGATCGAGCGACGATGACGAGATACTAATCATGAAATAGAGAGGAGAAGAGAGAGAGAAAGTGTGGGACAGGGTGAAACTTACGTTGAAAACAAAATCTAATACAAAACGACATCATTTTGAAGCTTTAAAAAACACATCTTTTTTATTATAAATCTAATTTTTTAATAATATATATATATATATATACATATATATATTTATATTTGGCTAGGTGGAGTACGAGTAAGAACTCGAGCGGGCATGAGCTGTCCCCCAACAATTAGTGTGTAGGCAGATGCTCTCGCCCGCCCCAAGCAGGGGCTATGTGGCTCTCAAATTAACTACCATGGCCATGGGCTCTCAAATGGCCACCCTGTGGTTGCCAGATTTTGGGCTCTGTGGCTAACTTTTAATCGAGAATCGATTCAATCAATCTTAAAACTACAAAGAGTTAAAAATTTATTTTTTTTTATTAAAAAAAAAAAAGGTAATTTGACTTTGAAGCAAACAATATAAATTGACTTTTTATTTAACCTAAATTGAAAATAAATCAAAAGTGAAACCAATAAGATGATGTGGTTCCATAGTTTGATGACCCAAGAAGACACCAGTTTAAACTATTTAATGTGTTTTGTTGTTGGATTGCTATATATATATATATATATATATATATATATATGTGTGCGCGCGCGCGCGCGTGCGCATGTGTAAAATTACTACTTGTCTTAAAACTTTAAGCTGATAGGAAGAGATAAATTTTATTATTTATTTTATATTTTAATACTTCTCCGCATGTGGGCCAGACTCCCACTCAATGGGTAGTCCTATACTTGAAATATTTAATTAAATGGAATAGAGTGTAGAGTCATGATTCGAATTCAGGACCTTTGCTCTAATATAATGTGAAATCACTATTTATCCCAAAAACTTTAACTGATAAGAAGAAGTGAATTTTATTATTTATTTTATATCTTAACAGTATGTACTTAACAAAATCAAACCAAAATACCAACAGTCACGTGGTTCTATCAAAGAAACCACTAACATTGAACAATGGAAGTGTTAATGTCTAAAAATAGCGCAACAGGTCTGAATAGGAGAAAAAGTCATTACCGGCCCGTTGTGACAATTCAGGTCTCGATTGGTGTAGTGTGGAGCTCCCAACAGTGGTCCATTACGGCTGTACGGCGTCCGTATGTACATACGTGGCAGTGAGCAGTAAATAAATGCAAAGAAAATAAGAAATTGAGACAAATAGATTTTCGTGGTTTGATGTAAAGCCTACGTCTATGGGAGTTTTGGAAAAGGGAGAATCCACTATAAAGTGATTCTTTTATAATCTCTCATGGTCTCATTTTCGCTATACAGTAGAGATGAGCTCTATCTTCTAATCGAGATCTCGTCATTGAAGTCCTTCTGGTGAAGTTAAAGAAGTTGAAGAAGTTGAAGTAGAAGAAATTTCCTTAGTCATTTCACATAAGCCCCCTTATTCTCTACTCCTCTTTTATTTTATGTCTCATCTTCTTTTTTCTTACATCATGTCTCATCTTCTTTTTTTTCACATCACATTTTCATTTTTTCTCCTAACACCTTTTCCTTCACGAGCCTTTGTCTATTTCTTCTCTCTTCTTCTTCTCTCATTGTCTTCTAGATGATGGATTGGACTTTGTTATTTATGTTTGATATATTTTATCCCGAAGAGAACGTAAAAATAAGAAGAAATAAATGTAAAAATGTTTTCTGCTTAAGTTTGTTTATAAGGATATACATTTTTATACGTCGAATCATGTAAGTTTTGAACAGTTCGAGAGTCATTATCGGTGGGTGACTTATGACAGATAAAAAGCAGTGTGGTTGGGTGATTTATGACCTTTTCTGTGTGTTTTTATTTTTATTTTTTCTTTTAATGCTAGCCTATTGTGATTACGCAAAGTACATTTTCAGTTAAATGGGAACTCCAAGAATCGAAAGCCCACCATGACACCCAAAACCATCATGACTCGCAGACTCTACACAAATAATTGTGTACGATTTTATGTCACGAGCATCCAAAAGCAAACATGAAAACCTAAAACAAACGAAAAAACATGAAAAGGTGACGCACAAAGCAACATTGCTGTCCGAAAGACAAGAAAGAAGGCACGGAGGTTTCAGATTTTTCTTCATAGATAAGAAGAGTCCAACAGCTTCCACCAATATCTATGGGAATTCCATTTCACTTCAAGATATCGATATAACTCTTTTTCTTTTTCCTTTTTTTAAAACAAAATAATTGCAAATATTAATATTTTATGTGATTCGAATACAACAAATAGCTGGAGCTTTTGTCACGAGTTCTGTTTCCAAGATAAACGCTCGTGGCAAATAGTGTGTTGTTCACATGAAAAAAGATTGTGGAGAAAAAAAATGACCTTTTATTATAAGATCACGTCGACAATTAAAACTTTGTGGTAAAAAAAACTTTTTACAGCAAAGAAAGGACTTTAATTACATGTTTTACACCATCAAATTATCATCTTTTTTAAAATTTTATACCCTAAAGGATCAATTTACACTTTAGCAGAGATATAGTTCATATATTAATAAAAAAAAAAATTAATCGCCCATACCAATGATCACTCTTATAAATTAATCCCTTCATATGTTGGATGATCAGATATGAAAACATTGTGAGAATATTGAGTGTGATATGATATCGATCCATGGTCTCTTTATATGGAGATGTAAATATCTCCATTAGGTAAAAATTCGAGTTTGATCATTGTGACCTGAACCTGGTATTAAGCAAGTGATCATAGTGAATTAGTTTTCTTCATTTCATGCCAATGTCACTCGTAGAGGGCTTTACAGTAAATTCCAAGACTCTGGGAAGCGTTCTTGCCCTTATCCATTTAGTAAATTTGATTATCCAAAAACTAATGCTGGATATATACAATCGTGAAGTAAACAAACGTTGTGTAATCTTTTGATAAAGATTGAGATTTACTATTAAAAAATTAATTTTTTATTATGTAGATCTTGTATTTATTCAATTTTTTTAAAAAAATTACGTATTCCTTACGCATTTCACACTTGTAAATATCATTTCTCTTATCGGGATACTAGGTAGCTTTGCTAATTGATTATCCGGATCTGGATGTGGATGCTCTAAGTTAATAAGGGCAGGAATAGGGGAGTTGAGTTGTAGGAGGATGGAGGCGAGGACAAAGTCCTTTGGAAAAGCGACTTGCTCAAATTCGTATTCTTTCTCCACTTAAGGTAATCAAATTCGATAATAAAACTTTAGAGAATCTTGATCTTAAGCGTTCAATGTTGAAACTATAGTTAAAGAAAATTGGAATGCATCATATTGATTTAAAGTTAAAGAGAATGGCTGCATGGTGAGATACTAGCAAATATAAAGAACGTATTACAACCCACTATAGCTGAAGCTAATGCACTGTGGATAGCAATGAAACTAATTTGTTAAGAGTTAGGATTTACAAGTGTGGCTTTCAAACAATCATAAAAGTACGTAGGTCATTGACAATAAAGAAGAAAATTGGATATGACATCGGCAAAATAATAGATGACACCAGAAAGCTATTAAAAGAAACGAATTACACAAAAGTAAATTTATAAATTACCGTGCATTTACATAATGTGTTAGATCTACTTTATATTAAAAGTAATATTATAATCTGACGTACTGCATCAAACCACGTTAATTTGTGAATTTACTTTTGTATAATTATAAATTCATATTCTTAATTCACAACTCTATATAATGCAGGAAAAGCTTTGTACTTTGTAATGCCTAAAAGGTTCTAAAATGGAATTGGCTTTGGATTATTATTATTTTTTTTAAATGTTGAAACAAAATCTCCTTTTTCCTCCATTTTTTCTTGCCTTTTTTCTGACAAAAACACTTCAACATGACCACCAGCTCGTTTTTATTACGTACCATCTTTTCTCTTCTTGTTAAATTCCAATAAAAATAAAAGAACTAAACAATAAGTGGCTATGATAAAGTGTCAAAAACTACATGATTAAGCTACTAAAGTGAATGATTTGTTTAACCAAAATATGAATGAAGCACTTAATTATGTAGTAATTTTTAGTTCTTGACTCAATATTAAATTTTGATATTTTGCACTTGAAAGGAATTGTATTGCAGTTAGTTCACACCAAAATTAATACTCCAAAATTTTACTCCTCATATTTTATTTATGTTGCAGGGCATTATGGAAAAAATATTAAAATACATGGGTATTCTTGGAAATACCCAACTGGCACAACAAAGAAACTCAACTCACGCACTCGGAAATGTACTGCAAGGCAAAGAAAAACTCAACCCACGCAGATGCAAAACGCAGGGGCTTGAGGAGCTTCACGCACGGACAGCAGATGCACTCACGCAGGCAAACCAGCAGCTGAAACGCAAAGGGATGGACGTGAAATGCAGACTAGGGAGACGTGCAACGCTGCGTGGCTTCGATGCTGTACAGAACCTGGGCTGGATCGAGCAGCTCACGCGAGCAGGAGCAGAAGACGCGTTGCAAAGGGATCGGGCCTCACAGCAGGCTGGCTCAAAACGCACGAACTGTAGACGTGAAACACAGGAAGAAGAGGCAAAACGCAAAGAAGGCGCGAACTGCAGGACCTGGCTCAAAACGCAGAGGGCTGAGGATGAAACGCACGGGGTTGTGAAGCAAAACGCTGTGCTGAGAGGCAAAATGCAGAGTATAAAAAGAAAAGAATTTTCATGCGCCGGCTCTGCTTCCTTTGGGTTTTTTTTAGTTTTCATCTGTGTTTTTTTTCTTCCGCATATTTTCCTCAGAGATATTTTTTTCTTTCGGGTTTATTTCCTTCGACTGGTTCTTCTTCTTCGGCTTTTGGGTTTTCAGCACATTTTGAGATTACAGTATTTTTATTTTGTAATTTTTGTTTAGTGCAGTAGTTAAAGATGTTTGATTTTAATCTTCTTGGGCATTTTGTTAATCTAGAGATGATAGGCTAGATATTTAAGTTGGGATTCAATGAGTAACCCATGACTATTTGGAATTGGATTTTCTTCAATATTTAGTGCTTTTGATGATTAACTTGATGGATTATATTTCAATGTGCATCTAGAAAAGATTAGAGTTCTTTATTCTTGGTTTAGATCAGTTGTAGACGTAAATGCACAATTGATACTTGAACAAGTAACATGACTTTGATAGTTTTCTTTCATTTTTCTATGATTGTCATATAATTTGTCAAGTAGTTTTATTAGAATAAAAATTGTGGTTCATTGCTATATTATCCGACTATGATTTCTAGGAATGAGAGAATGGTTGAGAGAAAATGAAAAGAGAAGTAAATCGATCACCAAATTAGTGGGCAAAAATTGCATCCCAAGTGTTTGTTTAATTGCTTCTTACAAATCTAAGTCAACTTCCACACATTTTCTTTAAATCTCTTGATTCTTAGCAATTTTAGAAAAATAGATTCACTTTTATTTTCAGCTTTACTTATGCTTGAACATCCCAACAATTTCACTCATAATTCATTCCACACTCCCTTAATTAATAGCCCCTTTTAGGTGTCAATATTGTTAGCAGTTAAGTTTTGAAATTTATTTCTCATTTCATATTATTTTTGTTCATTGCTAGCTCATTTAGTTTACTCTTTTCTTATCATTTTAAACTTTTGTGTCACTACAAACGGTAATATGTGGTCTTGAGAATATGAAGTACTTGCTAAATTCTCATTGTCCCTGTGAATTCGATCTTGGAATTTACCCTTGTATTACTTTGACAGCTTCTACGCTTGGAAGTCAAAATTAAAAGTTGATCAAGTTTTTGGCGCCGTTGCCGAGGAAAACTGGTGTTTAGCAAAGCATTTTCATATTGTTGAGAAGACGTTTGTAGCGCAATGAACCTCTTCACAGCTTGGGTGACATTTTTCTTAAATTTATTTTACTTTTTTTTTTTTTGTTGTTGTTGTTTGTCTTGCATATTCTTTTATTTTTTGTTCTTGTTTGTATGACTGGTTGGACTAGGGACCAAACTTCTCGGTTGGTTAGGACAGAATCACAAGCATCTTTTACCTCAGCATCACTTTCTCTTGAGTCATCTTCTGACATTAATAGTACCATGGCTAAAAATGAGAATCATGATCGGAAAGTAGTGAATCAGAATAGGACACTTAGAGATTATTTACAACCTGTCAGAACTAGCACACCCTCATGCATAATCCTACCTTTGAATGCAAATGTCTTTAATTTCAAACCTGGAATGATTCCATTAATTCCACATTTTCATGGCATGGATTCCGAGAATCCGTACCTTCATATCAAAGAATTTGAAGAGGTTTGTTCTACATTCATGGACCGAACATGCACTGAGGAGGTTATTAGACTAAAGTTGTTTCCATTTTCCTTGAAAGATAAGGCTAAAACGTGGCTAAATGCATTAAGACCTAGATCTATAGGCACACGGCAGGAAATACAAACTGAATTTTTGAAGAAAATTTTTCCAATACATAGGACAAATGCACTTAAAATACAAATCATGAACTTTACCCAAAAAGATTCTGAAACTTTTTATCAAAGTTGGGAAAGGTTCAAGGATCTTTTAATTGCTTGTCCTCATCATGGTTATGAAAATTGACGTTTGATAAGTTTTTTTTATGAAAGTTTGACACCTAAAATGTGCCAATTTGTACAAACCATGTGTAATGGAGAATTTTTTGACAAAGATCCTGAGGAAGCATTTGAATATTTTGATTGCCTTGCTGAAAATGCTCAATCTTGGGACACAACTAATGTGCATGATAGGTCTAGGCAAGTTGAGTCTGGTCATGGAAAATATACTTTAAAAGAAGATGATGATTTGCGTGCTAAATTAACCTTGTTGTCTAGAAAAATGGAAGCTATGGAATTGAAAAAGGTAAATGAAGTGCATGTTGTCCATAAAAATTCAGAGAAGTGTAGCATATGTGAGGATCATGGGTATTCAACTAATGAGTGTCCCACGATCCCCGCATTCAAAGAGGTATTGTTGGACCAATCTAATGCTGTAAATATAATACAAAAATCATATTCTGGTCCTTACTCTAATTCTTATAATCCAGGATGGAGAAACCACCCAAATTTTGGGTGGAGGAATGACTAGCAAGTAGCTCCAGCAGCCTTGGCTCTGGGACCCTCTCAACTCGCAATTCAAGCACCTCCAATGCAAAAGAAGGGATTTGAAGAGACAGTACAGTAATTGTCAAACACCTTGCAGCAGTTTATACAAGGTCAAGCAACAATCAACAATCAAAACTCTCAAGCGATAAATGACATTCGGAGCACACTTACAAAGATGACTACGACATGGAGCTCTCAAGAGAAATGAAAACTTCCTGCACAACCTCAACCCAATCCACAAAGTCAGCCACCACAAGGAGCGGTTGAGAGTTCAAATGTGAGGCAAGTGAAGGCGGTCACTACTTTAAGAAATGGTAGGGTGGTGAACATTCCAGCTCAAGGTTCAGACAAGGTTGGTAAGGTCTTTAAACTTGTACAAAATGAGGCTGAAAATAGTGAGTTTGAACAAAATGAAACTGAAACTGAAAAGATTTCATGTCTTGTACCTGCTCATTTTCCTCAAAGATTGGTTCCTCTGCACAAAGATAAACACCAATCTGAAATTTTAGAAATATTCAAGCAAGTTAGGATTAATATCCCTTTGTTGGATGCTATTCAACAAACTCCTACATATGCTAAATTTTTAAAAGATTTGTGTACAGTTAAAAGAAAATTAAATGTGCAAAAGAAAGCTTTTCCTACATACTATTACGTGCATCTACAGAATAGGGTTTCCTGCTGCCGCTCGGTGTCTGGCCTTTACGTGAGGCTGCATGGCAGCCGTTGATGGTAGCTCCGGTCGGCCTTCTTTTGCCGATTTGGTGGCTGCTGTCCCTCAACCCATACCTTAGATGACCCTTGCTCCCAGACCTCCAAAGATGGTGGAAGGAGAGGTTTATTTTCAGTTCACTAAAGAAGAGATTGCACGTTCGGCAGAGCCTTTCTGCTATTCGGTAATGCTTAAGTTTCTGAAGAGCAGACCTTTGTTGGATGCTGTGAGGGGTTTCATTCACAGTCGTTGGGGTCTTACGGCCATTCCTGTTGTATCATCCATGAGGAGGCCTCGTAACGTCTTCGTACACATGGCTAATGAAGTTGATTGGACCAAGGCTTTATCGCGGGAGGTTTGTGAGATTAATGGAATCTTTTACCGTGCATTCAGATGGTCACCAGAATTTAACGAGGATGCAGAGCCTTCTAGGGTCCCGGTATGGGTTACCTTGCCGGGTCTCCCTCCAAACTTTTATCAAGAAGCTTTCTTGAACATACTGATGGCACCCATTGGCAATTTCATCCGCCGTGATAATCCGACTCGGTGTGCAACAAGAACGGATGGTGCACGCTTATGTGTGGAAGTGGATGCTGCGAAACCTCCACTGTCTCATTTCTAGATTGGAGCGCCTGGGCTACCTTCCAATCGAAAGTAGGAAATTATCTATGAATCGCTCTCAGCATACTGCTCTTCTTGTAATATGCAGGGGCATAATGCAAGGACTTGTAATCTTGGGAAAGTTGGTAAGATTGGGGGCAGAAAAGCGATCAAAAAAGGTCAATCAGAGACAAAGATGCTGACAGATGATCAGGGGGTTGAGCAAAATGTTGATAATGTGGAAATTCCCTCGCTGGTTGTTGTGGAAAATATTGATGTTGTAGAAAATATTATGAGGATGGAGCACGAAACAGAGGATGCTGGGGTGGGCAAGGTGACGGAGGTAGCAGATACAGATCAGGTGCAGTTGGTCCCTAAGACGGAAGACTTGTCAATGCAGTTGGTAGATCAAATGGTGCAGTTGGTATCTGAGAAGGAGGAACAATCGATGCAGATGATTGAATTAATTCCTCCTGTGAGCAATAGTATGGTGCAAGTGTTTTCTCTTGATGAAACAGAGGCTGATACAGAAGTAGTCTTAAATGTTGATGATCCAGATGGTGCTTGGAAGGTTACGAGTGCGTGTCATGTGGAGCTTTCTATGGATGAGAACCATAATTTGCCTGCAGAACGGATTGCTATTACTGGTCTGAGAATAGAAAAGAAACAGTCAGCGGTGGAAGAGAAATCTGATGAGGAAGTTGAAAAAGAAATTCTGTTGGATGAGAATTGTTTTTTGGAACCGGAACTAGAACTGCAGCCAGAGATTTTCTCACAAGTGAAAGAGTATTTTACTGAATCTGAGGTGAATGAAGGTAAAAAGAGGTACAACAAAAAGAAATTTATTAAAATGCGTAGTTCTTCTCGGGTTCTAGCCTGAAATTCTAATATTGCTTAATGATTGATTCCATCTTGGTATGGAATATTAGAGGGGTTGGGACCTCTAGAATCAGATTAAAGAAGTTAGTGGAAAGATATAAACCGAAAATTGTTGCTCTTTTAGAACCTTTTCAAAATTTAGAGGGTGCCCGTAAATTGGCTAGAAGTCTAAATTTTGATTAGGTTATTTCTAATGAGATGGAAGGGGGGAAAATATGGATTTTGTGGAGTAGTATTTATAAAGTGCAAGTTGTCAGGATGGGGATGCAATTTATTTCAGTTGTGGTAGAGAATGGTGTGGAGAAATTTTTTATTCATGTGATTTATGCCAAATGTTCCTGGGTGGAGAGACGCTATCTTTGGGAAGAACTCAACATTAATCAGTTGGGTTTAGAACCTTGTGTTGTTGTGGGGGATTTTAATATTATCCGGAATGATTCGGAAAGGAGAAGAGGAAGACCTCGGCCTAATGTTGCTATGGATGATTTTAATGATTGGATTCATCAAGGGGGTCTTATGGAAATGGCTAAGAAAGGGAGTAGTTTCTCATGGTGTAATGGGTAGTCGGGTTTGGCTCGTTCGTGGGCTCGGCTTGATCATGCTCTAATGGATAGTTCTTTCAGTATTTTGTTGCCTAACATTATTTGCTCTTATTTGTCTAGATCGACTTCAGATCATGCCCCCATGGTCATTGAGTTCAAGAAAGATCCGTTTTCCTATGGGCCGTCTCCATTTCACTTTCAACAAATGTGGGTGGATCATCCGGATTTCCTGGATTGTGTTCGAGATGCTTGGAGTTTACAGATGGTAGGTTCTCCAATCTTGTGTTTAAGTAAGAAATTAAAACATACTAAGGTGATGCTTCGGGAATGGAATAAAAGATTATTTGGCCACACTCAAGGGTGTATTGAGGCCCTTGAAAAACAGGTCGAGGTGATTGAGCTTCAGCTTCAATCAAATTGGAAGATTAACTTGGAGAGAGAACTTAATGAAGTTGTCTCAAATCTAGCTGGTTGGAGACACCGGGAAGAGATGAGATTGGCTCAAATGGCTAAGCTTAAATGGAAGTTGGAGGGTGATAGTAACTCAAAATTTTTTCATGCTTGTCTTGCCAATAAGAGAAGGAAGAGGGTGCTAGAAATGAGTTCGAATGGGGTTACTTATGAGAGCTCGTAGTGTATACACCAAGGGGCGGTGGATTTTTTTCACAATTCACTTCGAGGAGAGCCACCCTTAGAGCAATCTAATCTAGAAGGACTCATTGATCCGGTTATACTTGAGGAGGAAAATGTTTTTTTGCTTAGGCCGCCTACTTTAGAGGAAGTGTTTGAGGCCTTATCTTCCATTCCTAATCAAAGCTCTCCAGGTCCTGCTGGGTTTGGATCGGGTTTCTATAAAAGTTGTTGGGAGGTGGTGAAGGTTGATGTTTGGAAGGCAGTTATGGAATTCTTTATGACCAAGGATCTTCCCAAATTTTTCACGACTTCATATTTGGTTCTTATACCAAAGATGGAGTCTCCTACAGGTTTAGATAAGTTTCATCTTATTAGTCTTTGTTCAGTATTTTATAAAATTTGCTCCAAGATTATTGTTTCTCGATTAACTGGTTTTTTACCTCGCTTAATTTTTTCTGAGCAATGTACCTTTATTCCTGGTATGAGTATTGTTGAGAACATTAGCGTCACACAGGAGTTGGTGCAGTCTATCAATAATAGAATACATGGGGGTAATATTTTGTTAAAAGTGGATATGGCGAAAGCTTATGATCAGGTGGATTGGGGATTCTTGATAACGGTTTTGCGAAGGTTTGGCTTCTCCTCTCAATTTTGTGTATTGATTTATTCACGTATTTCTAGCCCTTGGAATTCTGTCATGATGAATGGCACTGTTAAGGGTTTCTTTCCGGGTGGTCGAGGTCTCCGTCAAGGTGATCCTTTATCTCCTTACTTGTTTATCATTCAACAAGAGGTCCTTTCCCGCTTGATTCATAGGAGTGTGCAAGAGAATCAGTTTGGCCTTTTCTCTCAGGCCCGAGGTACGCCTATTATCTCTCATTTGATGTATTCTGATGATGTCATGATTTTTTCTAATGGAAGCCAAAGATCGGTGCGGGTTCTTCAACAAATTTTGATGCAATATGAGAGGTGGTCAGGTCAAACTATTAATGTTCAGAAATCTGCTTTGTATTGTTCTAATAAAATTCCACATCGGCGTAAGCAATGGATTTTACGTCAAACGGGCTTTATGGAAGGGACTTTCCCTTTCAAATATCTAGGTGTGCCAAAAATTCAAGGGCGGTTGACACAGGCTCATCTAGAAGACATGGTGAATAAAGTGAGGCAAAAGAATAGTGGATGGAAGATGAGGCTTCTTTCTTCGGGAGGAAAACTGGTTCTTTTAAGGCATGTTAGTTCTAGTATGAATATCCATCTACTTGCTGTTTTACAGGTTCCTCAAGTTACTATTGCCAAAATTCATAAATTGATGAGCTCTTTTTTTTGGGGAGAAGCTGATGGGCGGAAAAAAAAAATGGTTGGCTTGGAATAAGATTTGTAAGCCTGTGGAAGAAGGAGGTCTTGGGTTACAAAGCCTTGGAGACATTCAGAAAGCCTTGCATATGCATTTTGCTTGGAACCTTTTTCAGGGTAACTCTTTATGGGCTAATTTTTTCAAAGCCAAATATGTTGGAACCCGACCGTGGTCGCTTATTGATAATAATAAAGGTTCTCGTTTTTGGAGAATGGTTGCTAATTGTATTCCGTTGTTGTTAAATAATTCTAAATGGAAGATTAAAGAGGGTGATCTTTTTTTCTGGTATGATAATTGGAGGGATAATGGCCCTTTGATTAATGAGATGGATGTTACGAGTTCTCCTCTTTTGAAAGTGAAAGATTGTAGGCTATCAGACATTTGGGATGTGGAGTTATTGGAGGAGTTGGTAGGGCAGGATAAGGTGGATAAGATTGTAATTGTTTTAGCTGGCCTGAAGAATGGGAAGGATGTTCTAATTTGGACTCTTACGGATACAGGTATGTTCTCTACTAAATCTGCATGGAATTGTATTCGTATTAGAGGTAATTCTATGGATTGGCATGCATGGATATGGCATAAGAATCTCCCGTTAAAAATGTCTATCCATTTTTGGAGGTCATGGTTTATGGCCTTGAGTGTAGATGATAGATTACGTTGCATTGGTATCCCGCTTGTTTCTAAATGTGATTGTTGCAATCGTGGTCATATAGAATATATTAATCATGTGCTTTTTGAGGGTGAATTCCCACACAGAGTGTGGTCTTTTTTTGGTTCTCTTATTGGCATACCTCTTGGTAGAACTTGGAAACAGAATGTTGAGATTTGGTTTAGGCGTGCTAGCTATTCCTCACAGGTGGGGTTTATTGTTGGCATCATTCTCATTATTGTTACTTAGCGTCTTTGGAGGAGGAGATGTCTTGCTAGAATGGAAGGTATTTTGGAATCTCATAATATTGTTGTTCATTCTATTTGTGGGTGGTTAGGGTCTCTTTCACAGGTGGCTAAGCAAAAGAATAAGTTATCTCGTCGTGATGGCTTGATACTGGAAGCCTTGCGGATTATTCAGGTGATTCCGAAAGCTCCATGTTGTAGAGTGGTGAGGTTGGAGAAACTGCCATTGGGGTAGTTTAAACTGAATACAGATGGTAATAGTATTGGTAATCCTGGTTCTTGTGGCATTGGTGTGGTTATTCGGGATGCTTCTGGTGGGATGGTTCAGGCTTATGCTTCTCATATTGGTTTTGGTTCGAATAATAAGGCGGAGCTTATAGCTCTCCTGCATGGGTTGAGAAAATGCAAATCTTTGAATATCTTAAATGTGATAGTTGAAATGGATTCTATGGTAGTTATTTCTTGGTGGCTTAGAGGGAGATGTGGAGTGTGGTACCTTGAGGATTTCTGGGAGAAAATTGTTGATTTAGCTTGCACGGTTCACTGTCGGTATCAGCATGTCTTTCGTGAAGGTAATAGGGTGGCGGATTGGTTAGCTAAGGTAGGGGCTTCAGGTTCTGATTGGAATTTTTTTAGTAGTTATAATTTGCCTCTGGTTCTTAGAGGTCTGTGTCGTTTGGATACTTTGGGTTTTCCTTCGTTAAGATGTTAGATTCGGGTTTTTGGAATTTTGTGGTTAAATTGTTTTGTTTGGGTTTCTGCTGGGTTTTGTTTATAGTTTTTTGGTTTGTTTGGTTGTGGGCCGGTTCTATGGTCTATTCTTGTTACCACGGTATTCCTCTACCATAAGTAGGGATTTTTTTAATAAATATTAGGAGGGGTCACTATTGGACATGTGACTTCCTGCTCTTTAAAAAAAAAAAAAAAAGGTCAGTGCCATAATTCAGAGCAATACCCCACCAAAATATAAAGACCCCAATTCACCAACAATTGCTTGTGTTATAGGAAGTTCAAAATTTGGTCAAGCATTGTTAGATCTAGGTTCTAGTGTGAATTTACTGCCTTATAATGTTTATGAGCAACTTAGTTTGGGAGAATTAAAACCAACTCCTATCATTTTACAACTAGCGGATAGGTCTATTAAAATGCCAAGAGGAGTTGTTGAGGATGTCTTGTTTCAAGTGGATAAATGCTTTTATCTCGTTGATTTTATTGTGTTGGATGTTCACTTGACACCAAAATCTTCTTTCCAAGCACCTGTGATTTTTGGGAGACCTTTTCTTGCTACTTCAAATGCATTAATAAATTGTAGGAGTGGTGTTTTAAAACTAAGTTTTGGGAACATGACCCTTGAACTAAACATTTTCAATATTTGTAGGCAACCTCAAGACTTGGAAAATGTACAAGAAGTGAATTTGTTGGAAGGCATCCTTGAGGAAGAGACTTATTTGGCATACCAGCCCACTAACCTGCTGTTTGAGTTGGAAAATATTTGTGAACTCCTCACTGATGACACCTCCATTGATGTTTCTCATGTTTTTAATGCAGAAAATAAATTTGAGACTAAATGGAGGCCAAAGATTGAGCAACTCCCATCGTTGACAGCAAGTTTGAAGCCTTCAGCAAATGAAATCCCAACACTAGAGCTGAAGCCATTGCCAAATGACCTGAAATATGCATTTATGGGACCGGACAGCACCTTCCCAGTGGTGATTTCAGCCCAACTCTCTCATGATCAGGAAAGGAAATTGATGGAAGTCTTAAAGCAACACAAAGGTGCCATTGGGTGGACAATCGCAGATATAAAATGTATAAATCCTCTTATGTGCACTCATAGGATTTATTTAGAAGAAAATGCTAAAGTCTCTAGGGAGATGCAAAGGAGATTAAATCCTACCATGAAAGAGGTGGTAAAAACAGAGGTTTTGAAATTACTTGACGTGGGAATCATCTACCCTATTGCGGACAGCAAGTGGGTAAGTCTCATTCATGGAATTCCAAAAAAATCTGGGCTTACCATTGTGAAAAATGAGAAAGATGAACTGATCCTTACTAGGATTTCTACTGGTTGGTGAATGTGTACAAATTATGGGAAGTTGAATGCCGCCACTAGGAAAGATCATTTCCCTTTGCCATTTCTTGATCAAGTGTTAGAAAAAGTTACGGGCCATGATTTCTATTGCTTTCTTGATGGATATTCTGGTTTTTACCAAATAGAAATAGCGCCTGAAGATCAAGAGAAAACAACTTTTACTTGCCCGTTTGGCACTTTTGCATTTAGAATAATGCCTTTTGGACTATGTAATGCACCAGCTACTTTCCAAAGATATATGCTTAGTATTTTCAGCGACATGATTGAAAACTGTTTGAAAGTATTCATGGATGATTTTTCAGTATTTGGTAGTTCTTTTGATGCATGTTTGACTAACTTACAAGCTGTTTTAGCCAGGTGTGAACAGCATTTGCTTCTCAATTGGGAAAAGTGTCATTTCATAGTTCAACAAGGCATAGTTCTTGGTCACATAGTCTCATCACGAGGTATTGAGGTTGATATAGCTAAGATCGAGCTTATCTCCAAGCTTCCTATACCCAAAATAGTAAAAGAAATCAAATCATTTCTTGGGCATGCTGGGTTTTATAGGAGATTCATTCAAAATTTTAGTTCTATCTCTAAACCCTTGTATGAGTTACTTATGCATGATGTTGCTTTTGAATGGACCTCTTCTTGTCAAGATGCTTTTGATAAGCTGAAAATTTTGCTCACTACAGCCCCTATCATGCAGCCGCCTGTTTGGTCTATTCCTTTTGAGATAATGTGTTATGCTAGTGATGTAGCCATAGGGGCTATTCTTGGACAGCGTAGAAATAAGTTCCCACATGTCATTTCTTATGCAAGTAGAACTCTAAATGGAGCCCAAAGAAATTATTCTACCACAGAAAAGGAATTGTTTGCTATAGTTTTTGTGTTAGACAAGTTTCGAACTTATATTCTTGGTTCTCCTATGGTTGTTTTCACTGACCGTGCAGCGTTAAAGTACTTATTGTCGAAGAAGGATGCTAAACCACGTTTAATTCGATGGATTCTTCTTCTCCAAGAATTCGACCTTATCATCAAAGACAAGAAGGGTGCTGAAAACGTAGTTGCCGACCACTTGTCTCGGCTTACATTTGCTAAAAATGAGCACACTATCCCTATCCTTGACTCTTTTCTTGATGAACAATTAATGTCAGTTGAAAATTTACCTTGGTTTGCTGACATAGTTAATTTTTTGGTGACAGGACAAACTCCACCCCATTGGAGTGCTCAAAACATACGAAAATTCAAGCATGAGGTAAAGTCATTCTTCTATGATGATCCTTACTTGTATAAATATTGGTCTGACCAAATCATAAGGAAATGTATGCCTGATCATGAGATAAAAGCTATTCTTTCTTTTTGTCAGAATGAGGCTTGTGGGGGGCATTTTTCTGCAAATAAAACAGTTGCAAAAATTTCACAAAGTGGGTTTTATTGGCCGCGTATGTTTAAGGATGCGTATGATTTTTGCAAAACTTGTGAGCCATGTCAAAAACTAGGCACGATCACTAAGAGAAACATGATACCTTTATAACCCATTTTGGTCATTGAGATTTTTGATTGTTGGGGGATTGATTTTATGAGGCCATTTCCATCTTCTTTTGGTTATTTGTATATCCTCATGGCTGTTGATTATGTTTCTAAGTGGGTTGAAGCCATTCCATGTAAAACAAATGACCATAAGATTGTGCTTAAGTTTTTGAAAGAAAACATTTTTACTAGATTTGGCATGCCTAGAGCTATCATTAGTGATAATGGAACTTATTTTTGCAACAAACCATTTGCTGCCCTCATGAAAAAACATGGTATACACCATAAGGTTTCCACTCCATATCACCCGCAAATGAATGGGCAAGCTGAATTAGCTAATAGGGAACTTAAGCACATCTTAGAAAAAACAGTCAACACCAAAAGAAAAGATTGGTCTTTAAGGCTTACTGATGCACTTTTGGCTTATAGGACAGCCTTTAAAACCTCTCTTAACATGTCCCCTTATCGCTTGGTATATGGAAAGGCATGTCATCTTCCCGTTGAGCTTGAACATAAGGCATATTGGGCTGTTAAACAATTTAATTTTTCTATTGACCATGCTGGTTCTGTGAGAAAATTTCAGATTTCAGAATTGGATGAGCTTAGGCGAGATGCATATGACAATTCTAAATTGTCAAAGGAACGCATGAAGGTATTATTACATGACAAACACATCCAAAGAAAGAATTTTGAGCCCAATGAGCAAGTCTTACTTTACAATTCCCGCCTCCATCTATTTCCAGGCAAATTAAGATCGAGGTGGAGTGGGCCTTATGTAGTTAAGGTTGTGTTTCCATATGGAGCTATTGAGATTACTAATCCTCAAAATAGAAATACTTTCAAAGTTAATGGCCAACGACTTAAACATTTTTTGGCAAAACTTTCAAATGAGGATACTTCCATTCCTTTGGAAGATCCCACTTATTCTTATGGTCCTTAGCTTATTTTTGTTTTGCTTTAATTTTTTTTTCTCTTTCTTTTCCTTTTATTTTTCTGCTTTTATTTGTTTCAGTTCTATGTTTTGTTCTTTCTTTTTTTTTTCTTTTTCTTTAGTATATCTTTTCAGGTTCAGCACTGTTTATTTTTTTATGGTTTCATTTTTACGTTCACAATCCTTTCAGTCATCTCAGGTATTTTCCAAGAACATGACTTTGATAGTTTTCTTTCATTTTCCTATGATTTTCATATAATTTGTCAAGTAGTTTTATTAGAATAAAAATTGTGGTTCATTACTATATTATCCGACCATGATTTCTAGGAATGAGAGAATGGTTGAGAGAAAATGAAAAGATAAGTAAATCCATCACCAAATTAGTGGGCGAAAATTGCATCCCAAGTGTTTGTTTAATTGCTTCTTACAAGTCTAAGTCAACTTTCGCACATTTTCTTTAAATCTCTTGATTCTTAGCAATTTTAGAAAAATAGATTCACTTTTATTTTTAGCTTTACTTATGCTTGAACGTCCTGACAATTTCACTCATAATTCATTCCACACTCCCTTAGTTAATAGCCCCATTTAGGTGTCAATATTGTTAGCGGTTAAGTTTTGAAATTTATTTCTCATTTCATATTATTTTTGTTCATTGCTAGCTCATTTAGTTTACTCTTTTCTTATCATTTTAAACTTTCGTGTCACTACAAACGGTAATATGTGGTCTTGGAAATATGAAGTACTTGCTAAATTCTCATTGTCCCTGTGAATTCGATCTTGGGATTTACCCTTGTATTACTTTGACAACTTCTACGCTTGGAAGTCGAAATTAAAAGCTGATTAGGCTATGTCGACGTCTAGCTTCCATCGGGGTGATCAGCTCGTTTTTATTTTTGTGTTTTAAAGTGGGGATTGCAATGAATAGATAAACAAGCTGGAACTTGCTTTGCTAGATAAACATGGAGGACATTAGTTGCTGTAGAAATAGTATGTTTATGTGAAATTCATTTCGGCTTAATTGTAACGTAAAATGGTCTCGCCTTTTTACAAGCATGAGGTGTGCATGAATCCTACAGCTAGTTGTACGAAGCTGTTATAATAGAAAAGGTTCCCTTTTTATACAAACAGAATTTCAAGAATATTCTAGAGAGAATTACAATAAAATCCTTAAGAAGAATTGCTTCCAGAAGAGTCTTGTATTTGAGAGTGATTTCTTTCCTTGTTGTTGTCATCATGTTGCTGAGATGGAGCTGTGAGGTACGGATGAGCTGGAATTCTTTATCTTCCTGTCACCCTCCCGCAAGTCTAACATGGGGCCCATGGTGAGACTTGAACGTAATGTTAAGAACCAAGGTGAAGGCAGTGGCTTGGTAAGTATATCTGCAAGCTGATCACGAGAAGAAATAAAAGCCACACATGCAATGTTTTTGCTGTAACCTGATCTCTAACAAAATGGAAATAAATTTCCATGTGTTTGGTGCGTGAATGGAAAATCGGGTTAGCTGAGAGATAAGTAGCATCCAAATTGTCGCACCATAAGGCTGGGGTTGAGAGAGAAACACACCAAGGTCCTTGAGCAGCGACTGTATCTATAGTAATTCAGCAGTTGTATTCGCAAGTGATTTGTATTATGCTTCAGTACTTGATCTTGCCACTATTCTTTGCTTTTAGGAGCTCCAAGAAATGAGATTGGAGCCAAAGAAAACACAATAGCCACCGGTTAAGCAGCGGTCATTAGGACAACCCGCCCAATCGGCATCGGTAAAAGCATGAAGATGATAAGAACTGAAAGGCTTAATATGTAAATCGAGATTGGCAGTTTGTTTGAGATACCTTCTCTTAACAGCTTGCCAGTGAGGAATTTTTGGGGCAAGCATGAACTGGCTGCTAACTTTGCTAACAGCAAAGGCAACATCAGGCCTAGTGATAGACAGATATTGCAAGCTACCAACTGTGCTTTGATATAAAGTTGGGTCAAAAAATTCAGGACCATCAGTGAGAGAAAGACGTGTGGAAGAAGCCATGGGAGACTTGACAGGCTTGGCTAGGTCCATGTTTGTTCTTTTTAAAAGATCACAGATGTATTTAGTTTGAGATAAATGAAGACCACTGGAAATTTTATTTATCTCCAAACCCAAGAAATATCGAAGACTACCTAAATCCTTTAATGGAAAGGACACACTCAGTGAAGTAAGAACAGAGGAAATATCATTAGAACATGAACCAGTAAGAATGATGTCATCAACGTAACCCAAAATGTAACTGGTGATAGATTTATAAAGATAGACAAACAAGGATGGATCTGCAAGTGACGCAGCAAAACCAATTTCACTGAGCCGATTGCTTAATTTTGAAAGCCAAGCACGAGGTGCTTGCTTAAGACCATAAATGGCCTTATTCAAGCGACACACATAGCTGGGATAATCTGGATTGACAAAACCAATTGGTTGACACATGTAGACTTGTTCTTGGAGATCACCATGAAGAAATGCATTATTAATGTCTAATTGTCGAAGACACCATTTTTCAGTAACAACAATAGACAAAATAGTTCGAATTGTAGTGGGTTTAACCATTGGACTGAAAGTTTCTAAGAAGTCAATACCTTCTTGTTGATGGAAGCCCTTGGCAACCAAGCGGGCTTTGTATTTGTCAATGGAACCATTAGAGAGCCTTTTGGTGTGGAAGACCCATTTGTTGCCGACAATATTGTTGACGCCAGTAGGAGGAACCATGGTCCATGTGTGAGCCTGCAAAAGAGCTGGAAATTCGTCAGACATAGCTTTCCTCCATGGCTAATGTTTGGCGGCTTCAGTGTAGGAAGTGGGTGATTTGGGAATTTGAGTGGTGGTTGTAAGGTGGCTGCGAAGAGGTGGCCATAATATAGTACCATCGGTGAATTTGCGTGGACAGAGAGTGTTGGTTTGAGCCCTAGTGATGATTGGAGATGGGGAAGGAGATTCGGCAGAGGATATTGGAGAAGATTCGGGAGTGGGTGAGGAAGTTGATTTTGAGGAAGCTCTAGAAGGATCGGAAGGAGACGATTGAGATGATGAGTTGGAGTGAAGATTCTGAGGTGAGTCATGAGGGGTTAGAGTTGGGATAGTTTGCATAGACGGGCTGATGGGAGTGTGTTGAGAGTGAGTTGGGCTTTGAGGTGAGCTAGGCCTTTGTGAGTCAAAATGAGTGGGAGGAGGCCCGAGAATAGATGGTAGTGATATGGGGTTTTGTTTGTGATGATGGAGCCGTGAATTGATGGTCTGGGCAAAAGGAAACCGAAGCTCATCAAATACCACGTCCTTGAAAATATAAACTCACCCATTTTCAAGATCTAAGCAACGATATCCCTTATGGGAATCACTGTAACCAACAAACAAGCATTGTTTTGACCTTAGATCTAACTTGTGCCGATTATATGGTCGAAGATGAGGCCAACAGTCAAAACCGAATACAATGATAAGATTGTAATTGGGAGGTTTGGAAAATAACTTCTCGAATGGTGATTTGTGATTAAGTATTGGTGTGGGAAGTCGATTGATTAAGTATATGGAGGTATGAAAATTATCAGCTCTGTAAATTTGAGGGAGAGATGCATGGGACATTAGAGCTAATCCCGTTTCGAAAATGTGTCGATGTTTCCTCTCAACGGCACCATTTTGTTGGTGTGTATGCGGACAGGATAATCGATGTGAAATACCTTTGTTTTGCATGACAGTATTCAGAGATCGGAACTCCCCACCCCAATCACTTTGTAAGGAAATGATTTTGGAATTAAAAAGTAACTCAACATGTGCTTGAAATTGAAGGAAAACTTTGACAACATCAGATTTTTGAATTAAAGGATACCACCAAGTATAACGAGTAAAGTCATCTAGAAATGGTACATAGTATCGAAAACCATTTCTAGATACAACAGGGGCAGAGCCCCAATTATCATAATAGATAAGTTGTAAGGGCTTGGTGGAATGCTGATGTGAGTCACAAAAAGGTTGTTGAGAGGTTTTAGCTTGACAGCATGCTAAGCACTTGTTTGAAGAGTCACGAGCTGAAATAGGTAGAGAATGAGTAGAGATGATGCGGCAAACTAGGAGAAGAGAGGGGTGGCCAAGATGGGAATGCCACTGAGAGGTGGAAGTACGCTTGCCAAAAAAAGCTTGAGGAGTGGAAATCGGAGCTGGAAAGGAATATAGATCATCAATTGTGGGACCACGAAGAAGAAGATTCCCCGTCTTTGAATCCTTCACAAGAAAATGAGAGCCATGAAACTCGAAGAAAACAAAATTATCAATGCAAAACTGTCTAACTGAAATTAAATTCTTAGTGATAGCAGGGACATGTAATAAAATTTTCAAATGAAAAGAGGTAGATGAAAGTAGGAAAAATAAAGTCACCAATGTGTGCTATCGGCATAGCATTTCCATCACTAACCCTGATGTGTTCGTTGCCACCATAAAGAGAGGATTGAACATTGAGGTTGGATGAGTCAGAAGTGAGGTGGTTTGTAGCAGCAGTATCGGGGTACCAGGACATATCCGGAGAAGAAGAGAAGTTTGTATAGTTGGCTGTGAGAGTTTTGGGGGGGTCACTTTGAAGGGCATGATCAAATCGGTAATAACAGCGAATGGCCAGATGACCAACCTTGCCACAGATTTGACAAGTGGGTTTGTTGTGTGGGAGAGTAGGAGGAGAGGATGAGGGAGGAGGACCTAAGGGTGAACGGCCTCGACCACGACCACGATAACCACCTCTAGAGGGGAAACTGCGATTGTCGCGACCACGAGAGTTGGATGTATAATTGGCCGAGAAACTGGTGGAAGCAAGAAGGTGATTAGAGTGAGAAAGAAGAGTTTCATGGGTAAGCAGAAGACCATATAATTCTTCTGGAGAGAGAGGTTCAACTCGAGCGGTAACGGAGGTTACAAGTGCATCATAGTCACTGTTGAGACCAGCAAAGAGGTAAGAGATGAATTCTGGTTGGGAAAGAGGATTACCCGAGGCACTCATGGTGTCAGATATATGTTTTACTTTGCTGAAATACTCAGAAACAGAGCTCGAGCCTTTTGAAACAGTGGTGAGTTGATAACGCAATTGAATGATGCGAGCATGGGATTTTGATGTAAGGAGTCTCTCCAAAGCAGCCCATACATCACGGGCAGTGGTGTAACCAACAACTTGAGTGATTAGATTGTCTGAAAGGGATGAAATTAGAGTACTGAGAATGAGTTGATCGGTTTGGGACCAGGTAACAAAGGCGAGATTGATAGTTTTGTTATCAAGTAAGAGAAGAGAAGGAGGTTGGACAGAGCCATCAATGTAGTGAAAGAGCTGTTGTCCTCTGAAATATGGTATCATTTGGGTGCACCATAGGAGGAAATTATCGTTGGTGAGTTTTACGGAAACAAGGGGAGAAAGATGAGGAAGGAGGGAAGGAGAGGGTGGGTTCGAAGGGGTTATTGGAGGAGGTGTTTGTTCAGCCATGGTGAGATGCTAGTCTTCTAGTGGCTCTGAATACCAAGTAGAAATAGTATGTTTATGTGAAATTCATTTCTGCTTAATTGTAAAGTGTTTACAGTGAGCTCTATTTATAGAGCTGAGAGCAACATAAAATGGTCCCGCCTTTTTACAAGCATGAGGCATGCATGAATCCTACAGCTAGCTGTACGAAGCTATTATAACAGAAAAGATTCCCTTTTTGTACAAACAGAATCCCAAGAATATTCTAGAGAGAATTACAATAAAATCCTTAAGAAGAATTGCTTCCAGAAGAGTCTTGTATTTGAGACTGATTTCTTTCCTTCTTGTTGTCATCGTGTTGCTGAGATGGAGTTGTGAGGTACAGATGAGCTGGAATTCTTTATCTTGCTGTCAGTTGCTTATAGACATATCTCACAATAAGATTTAGGGCATTTTTGGACATGATTATATGAGAGTTTTCATAAATTCTTAAAATTCTCAAGACTTGTTATAATTTCATTCACAAGCATTCCTCAAATACAAATCACCTTTTAAATTTAAATTTTCAAAATCTTCTTATAATAATTACCTAATCATGAATCAAACATAAAAATCAATACAACTTTTACAAAATTAAAAATTATCTATATTAAGAAATTATATTCAAATAATTTTTAAACTTCATAATATTTTTATTCAACTTTTTTTCACTAATTTTTCAAAATTCAAATTAAACATTTTTACTCGAACTATTTTACTACTATTCATAAAAATTCTGAAATACTCCCAAGTATCCAAACATACCTTTGACTTATTCAATCTATAATTTCCAACATATCCAAACATACTTCAAGTATCCAAAAGACTTTAGAGCACAAATCTCATTAAATAGTTCAGACCGTCTTCATCGTACTTTTGGCTGAGTAAAAATCAGAAATTTGACTTCAAATCTGACTCCAATGAAATGGAATTGGATTTTTTTTCACTTTCCAGGTGGAGTCAGAGCTAAAGGTGTCGGAGGACTGACTCCATCTCCGATCCGATCTGACTCCGATTCATCGACTCCAACTCCAACTTCAACCTCTAACTCCGAATTCGACTCCAATATTATATATGTGTTATAAAATATATGTATTTATCTATATATTGATCATATATACTAGTATAGTTATATAGTTATATAACTAAAACTTATATAGTTAAATTCAATACTAAACTAGTATGAGCTAATTATTATAAAATAATATATTTATACTATAATATAAATTGACTAATAATAGTTTAGTATATGTAAACAATAAACATCATAGTATTACTATATAATTAAGTAGAAATACATTAGACACTATTATAATAACATTTAATATTATAGTATAATAACATATAATTAAATACTATAATACAAGTCTATAATGAGAATAAGTTATACTACAACAAATTTGGATTTTTTCCACGAATTCTTTTTCCAAGACATACAATCGTGGCAAATAGTAGGCTTATAACACGAAAATTGTTTGTGGGAAAATATACAAGCCTCTTGCCATGAGATCACGTCGGTAAGTAAAACTTGGTGGGAAAACGACTTTTTTTCACGAAATAAATGTTTTTTTGCGGCAATTAAAAGTCGCCGTAAATAAATTTACAAAAAATATGTTCCTTTCGTTGGTTATTAGTTTTTGCTAGAAGGTTATTAGTTTTTTGTGGTGACATTGTCTCGCCGCAAATAGTCTTACCAGAATTTTTTTTTTCGTCGTGGGTTATTAGTTTTTTTGAAGAAATTTTTATATTTTGTAGTGACTATTGTTCACCACAAATAGACTAACCTTTTAAATTCATGTTATTAGTATTTGTGACGGTGTTATGAGCTTTGTTGACGAGCCGCCGCAAATACTAATGAAATTAAATTCCCCTCTCCTTTCTCCCTTCCCAAAAAACAATCGTGCGACACACACACACACACACACACACACACACACTCTCTCTCTCTCTCTCTCTCTCTCTCTCTCTCTCTCTCTCCCTATGATTGTCGAGCCTCTCCTTCTTGCTGCGCCGCCGCGAACGACTCCTCTTGCCGTCGAGCCATCGTGGGTCTTTCCCCTCAACCCCTCGCCCTCTCGCCGATTCTCTTTCGCTCCCTCTCCCTCTCGGATCGCAGCAAATCTGTGCACCTCCGCCGTCTCCAACCATGGCCATCGCCACTCTCAACCACCCTACAGTTCCGCCAGTCACCAACCGTCGCTCCACCCCAACTCCCACATCTCTCTCCCTCGCACGGTCCATCGCCACCTCCAGCCAAGACGTAGCACCACCAGAGCAACCCATGGATGCAGCAGCACCTCCTGCACACCTCGTTCGCTGTCCAGCCCTTAAGCATGGTAAAAATCGCCTCCTTCTATGTATAATAATACTATAGTACATGTAATACCATGTATAATAACACTAGTATAATAAATTCTATTTAAGCACTATAGTACAAGTCAGTTTAAATAGTAATTGTTAATAATCAATACTAACAATTAAATTGAGTGATAAAAAGAATTATAAAAAAACCATAAATAGAATGATAACGTATAATTAGACACTATAGTATGATAAAAACTTTGGCATGACAACATATAATTAAATACTAGTGAATTAATATTTAATAATAATCAATACTAACAATTATAAAAACCATAAATAAAAAACTTAAAGCTAAATCAAAGATTAAGATTAAATTTAAATTTAGGGTTTTAAAAAACTAGGTTTAGTTTAGGATTTAGGGAGAAAAAAGCCCAAAATTGAAGCAGCCCAGTCCAAATTCAGTCAAAACGGTGCTATTTTTCCTCCAAAAAGGGTCTCATTCTGACTACGACTTCTATATTTTTGCTCCCAGCAAAACGGCGCCATTTTAACTATATTGTCTACCTTTCTACCCAACACCGCGTGCGACCTCACCCTCAATTTGCTTCTCACTCTTAGATTCTCTTAGAAAAAACCCTAAGTCCCTAATTCAGCCAATCGCCTTCTCCCACCTGCCCAGCTCGTAGCCGTCGTGTGGCCGTCCCTCAATTCCCCCTCACCATTTGACCCAAAAAAGAAATCTCATATCCCACAGAATGTCTAAAATTTTCACAACCAAAAATGAAAATTCTATATACTAATTACACCGTCATCTCACTATGATAAAGTATTATTGGTCATCAACTTTTGGACTTATTATTTTCTTTCTTAAAAAAAAAATAATAAGACAATCCAAAGATAGTGAAAAGTGTCACATTTATAAAGTGGAATGAAAGTGAAATAATAGTATATTATATAACATTTTTCTTTGAAAAAACTTGGATTTTTCCATTTTTATCTCCTCTCTCACCATTGCCATGTGCAACCCACACCTCATATCCTAACCACCATCGTGTGTTGTCTTGCAATCCGTATCATACTTTCTTTGAATATAACTTTAAAAAAAAAAAAAAAACAGAGAATTGTTTAGTGATGAGAATTAATGACGTTGCAAAAGAATCAGTTTAGTCTACAATATCACAATTATAGGAAAATAAAGAAAGGTTGAGGAAAAGAAACCCTCCAATTGTAGCAACCATGTGTTGTGAGGTATATAGCCAAGGAAAAAAAAAACTATGTGTTGTGAGGTCTTGGATGTGAGCAAGCTTCAATTCCGTCCATCCACCGCCCATAACATACAAATTGCATGTTCTATTGTGCCCAGGACCACTCCAATTGCGTTTTTGTGAGTTGCCAATTGCAGCCGCAGGATTAGAAGTTCTTTTCCATGATTTTCTCTTTTAGTTTTTATTTCTGTCTAGGCATATGTCACAACGTACGTACCTTTTTGTCGGCCATGCCAAGATGTACCTTATTACAAACCCCTTGCATGATGTTAGGTAACTTTTCAGTTGCTTTTTGTGCCAACATGTTGGGCATACTGTAAAAATAATTATTTTTTATTAAAATGAATTTATTTTCATAAAAAAATAATTATTTTTATTGTAAATAATTTATTATAAATACTCTTTTTTTTTGGTAGTGAATCTTATGAGTGTTATATTTCTTTTTTCTTAAGTTACGGGTGTTGCGTGATGGGTTTGGAATTTTTGCCCTTTTTTTTTTTAACTTAGTTGCATTTACACAGACCCTTCTATGATAATTTTTCAAGTTAAATATTGTATATTAGTGCATGCAATTCTTGACCTTTTGGATATTATATATTGTATAATTTTTTTTCTATATATATCAGTCACAACTGTAACTTCGTTTTCATAACAACTGAAATCTTTTACCTATTAAAAAAAAAAAAAAGGGTCGATGGTGGAGTTAGGAACAACCATCTGATGGTCCGGCTTGAAATTGGCATTTGTCATGAAGCTCTAAATTAGCCAATGATTTGTTGCCGATAATTGTATCATTGTTTACAAGGCTAATAAAGAGGAATATGTATATTCAAAGGAAGCTTCTATTTATGAGGCAACATCAAGCAAAAAAGCAAATAGAGATAAAACCTCAATATTTGTTTTTAGCAAAAACACATTCCAAGAAGATAAGAGAATGAATCAAAACAATTTGAGTGTCAAAAAATACATTATATTAACTTGGATTGCTGTCATTGATTGGAATTTCAAGAAGAGAAATATTTAAGAATGTAAAAATGAGGGTGGGTTGGCAACTACTAGAGAGTTTCTAATTTTCGAAATACTACTTCAGTGATTAATCTTCTGGGTATTATAAGCACGATTAAGAAGCATGAAACTCACTATCTCGGCAAGCCACTAAGGAATGAAAAGTGCTTGTATAGATACAAGCACTACGGGAGGCAAAGTGCTTGTACCCCAGGCGAGTACCACAGGAGGTAAAGTGCTCGTACCCCAAGTGATATAAACCTGCGGGAAATAAAACCCTTGAACCCACAATCAATATGAAAACTCCTCAAGAAAGTCAAAATCAAGTCAATGGATAGAGAACCTAGACCCGATGAAAACTCGTTTCAAGAATCTAGATTATATTAAAATCTAGATTCGTTGAAGACCACGTCTCAGGAACCCAGATTACAAAGGAGGAATGTCACAAAAGTTGTGATTTACCTTTGATAAGTTCAAAAGTTCAATTAAGAACAAGAGGAGATAAACTCAACTCACAATGAACAAATTCATCAAATTTCATAAAAATTTCTTAACATGAGGCAACAAAGTGTATTTAAATTAAAACCTAATTAAAACCCTAACCAAAATAATGCCCCATCTTCCAAAAATACCCCTGAGTGAACAGTGTCGTGGCTACTATACGATGCTACAGTAACCATAACCCTAGTTCAATAAAATAATAACTTTTCCAATATGCCATTGCATAGGCCCCCTTAAGAGTTTCCCATAATAAACACAATTATTCTAAACTAATAAAATAAGTTATTTAAATAAATTAAATAAGTTGAAAGCCTTCAAGTGCCCAAAGCCTTTAAGTCATATTGTTGCATTTTCCATAACTTATCAAATGAATCAAAATTGAATCTTCATCATTTAAGCCATTAAACTTGTATTTGACCCAACTGGAACTTACAACATATCTTTTAGACAAGGCTCACCTTGGTTCCCATCATTCCTCCTCTCCTCGAAAGGATTCAACCTCGAATCTCCACCTGGATCAAAGGGAAAAGTGTTAGTAACATTATCGTTAATTTCATATGCATTATTATTAATTTGTTCAAGAATTTGAAAAAATCCATCCAAGCTAGTCCTGTTGTCAACAGATAAAAGCATTAAATCTAAAAGAGTAAATGGATTAAGTCTATAAACAATTTCAAAATAAGAATATAAAGTGGTAGTATGCATGGTCCTGTTATATGCAAACTCTATAAATTCATCCATAACCACAAAAATAGAATCTCTAGTCCTTTCTTTCATAGGCAGCCCCAAAACAAAGTCCATAGATATGTTTACACATGACTCACTAAGAACAGGTAAGGGTGTATACAACCCATTTAGCAAAAACTTAAATTTGGCATTTCTGTATGTAATGCACCTGACATCTCTCTTCATCTTAGACCAACATAAATGTTTGTGCAAAATGTCTAAAGTTTTCTTGATACCGGAATAACTACTCCAATTATATGCAAACTCAATGAAAGGCAAATGATAGTCTCGCAAACATTCATGCAACAAGTCAATGTATGACAAATGATACTCCCACAAACGTTCATGCAACATGTTTAAAATCTTCTTTATACCCAAATAATAACTCCAATTACATGCAAACTCAATGAAATGGAAATGATACTCTCGCAAACGGTTATGCAATAAGTCAATGTATGGCGAATGATACTCCCACAAACGTTCCTTAAACACACCTAAAGCTTTTCTTACACCAAAATGACCACTCCAATTATATGAAAACTCAATGAATGGTAAGCAATACTCCCCACAAATGTTCATGCAACATGTTAATGAATGACAAATGATACTTCCATAAACGTTCATGTAACACTTCATTGAAAGGCAAATGATACTCCCACAAATATTCATGCAACACATCAATGAATAAAAAATAATATTTCCACAAACGTCCATGCAACATGTCATTGAATGACAAATAATATTCCTAAAAATGTTCATGCAACACAACAAAAGTCTTCATTACACCAAGGTTACCCAACAAACCACCATGTCCATCACACACAAGCAATTTACGCATAAAACTAGTAGGCACACAAAATCTATTATCTCTAAACAAGTACCAATCTAGTTTATAGAACTTACCAAATGAGGCTTTCTCATATGTTCCATACACACTAGCAAAATCATTATCATTAGCATGCAATTCCTTATCATATTCAAGTCTCAACAATTTTGCATCTAAAATGAAGACAAGGATATACCTTCTTGTTAAAGCGTCAACCATAAAATTTTCCATACCTTGTGTGTATTTGAATACATGAGGAAAAGTCTTAATACAGTCCTCCCATTTAGCATACATTCTAGTCAACAACTTTCCTTGTTCCTTCAAGTGTGTCAAAGACTCATGTTCTTCAAATAAATGTCGGTTAGGAATTGTCGCATCTGACACAAAATCAATGTAGTGCCCTATATCCCTAATAGGGGGCAATACACTAAACACACCGTTAGGAATCATGACCTTATATCCCTGCAACAAAAAAATAACAACAGTAGACAAAGACTCGTTAAATTCATTAGTATAAAAGCTTGCCTTAGTATAAAAACTCACTTTTATCTTTCTGTTTCTCTCTGTAATCTCTTTTTCTTTTTCCTCTTGTGGCTCCACTCTTTTTCCTTGACTCTCGACCACCTCTCTATTTTCTTTTTCACTCGCTCTTTCTTTTGATGTTTTGGCCTCATTCTCTTTTTTTCCTCTCACTCTCTTTGTCCTTTTCACTCTCTTTTTTTCTTTCACTCTCATCTTTTTTTGAACTCTCGACCTCACAATTGTTTTTCAACTCATTCCCTCTTTTTCTTGAGGTTTCAGCCTCACCCTCATCATCTTTTCCCTTAGGTGGTTCGGTCTTCCCCTTTGTTACAGTTTGATCATTTTTGTCCCACTTTGGTTTTCAAGAAGTACTAAAAACCGAAGTATACCTTGATGTACCGTTTCTTTTTAGCTGCCTCTTCACCTTCATAGCCATGTGCACCATGTCCCCTACCTCCTCAAAATGTTGCAACTCAACTACATTGGCTATCTCCCTATTCAACCCCCAAAAAAATCTTGTCATCGTGGCCTCCCGATCCTCCACTATATTAACCCAAATCATAGCCACCTCCATCTCCTTATGGTAATCCTCTATACTCCTAAACCTCTGTGTAAGATTTTGTAATTTTTGGTAGAGGTCTCTATAGTAGTGGCTAGGTATAAATCTCCGCCTCATGATAACTTTCAAATCTCTCCATGTTTCTACAAGCCTCTCAAGATTCCTCCTCCTATTGGTCACTAATTGATCCCACCAAACAATCGCATAATTAGTGAACTCAATTACAACCAACTTCACATTCTTCTCTTCAGAGTAATTATGACAATCAAACACCAACTCTATTCTTTTCTCCCACTCTAAATAAACTTCAGGGGTCAGTTCTACCTTGGAATGATGGTATTTTCATTTTGATGCTCCCAAGGTTCTTATCTACTCCATCTCGACCCCCTGAGTTTGCCCTAAGTCCTCTTCCACGCCTAACTCCTCTATGTCTACCCAATCCAACTTCAGATGTTAGGACTTCCTCATTCTCACCATACTCTCCATTCTCATACTCATTCTCAATACTAGGCTCACGTCGCCTCCTATCTCTTTCTCCTTGCAGATTTTCAATCATTGCTTCTTGATTATCCATACTATCCCTCACTTCACCCAACACGAAGTTCAACCGCTCAAATTGTTGTTGCATGGCTTGCAACACAAATGATGAGTTATCTGCCACACATTTTGGTGATGAGTCACTTCTATGAGACATCATAATATGCTGCACAAAAAGAATGTTAGTGGAAAACCTCACACACTCCCTTACGTGTTTACACTCGAATAATGACACTCCACTCGTGTTTCACTCTTAATGGCTTTTTCCCGATAATAGTCTCACACCTTCTTGCCTTTTACCTCAATAGTTTTTTCACTCAAGTTCTTTAAGAACTAGTTGAACAAAATCAAGATAATACAACCTTGTATTATTTCAACTAGTAATATAGATCAAAGAAACAAGGACTGAATAAATGACACGAGACTAAAGGAATTTATACGAGGGAAAGAGTAATTATAAAACAAGATACCAACTAGAAATATGTATTCAGCTCCTATGATGATAAAAACTCAATCAACAAATATTTTCTTTCTCTTTGTTATAACTATGTAGGAACTTTGAATATGCTACCTTCTCTTTTCTTCTTCTTCTTCTACTTCTTTTTTTTTTTTTTTCGAATTTTCTTTTCCTTTCTTTTCTTATCTCTTCTTTTCTCTAATTCAATCACAAACTGCAATATTCTATTGTGAAAATCAAGCAATTGAATTCAACCACACAAGAATTGACAACGAAATCGAAAAGAATGAATCGAACAGCACTCCAAGCAATGGTCAAACTTAGAGATGTAAGAAATCCTAGAATTTTGAAACCCTAAGAATTTCAGTCAAACCAAAAAAATCCTAAGAATTTCGGCAGCCTACTTTTTGTTTCAATTTTGTTTTTCCAACCCCAGAACAACGAAGCAGTAGAATTAAATTTAAGGATGCAATAAATTAAAAGATAGAATCATACCTGATTAGAAACCTTACTCTGAATACCAAATGATATGAACCTGCAGCAAAAAAATCCCTTGAACTCACAATCAATTTGAAAACTCTCCAAGAAAGCCAAAATCAAGTCAATGGATGGAGAACCTAGACCCGATGAGAACTCGTTTCAAGAACCTAGATTATATTAAAATCTAGACCCGTTGAAAAACACGTCTCAAGAACCCAGATTACAAAGGAGGAACACCACAAAGGTTGTGATTTACCTTTGATAAGTTTAAAAGTTCAATTAAGAACAAGAGGAAATAAACTCAACTCACAATGAACAAATTCATCAAATTTTATAACAACTTCTTGACATGAGGCAACAAAGTGTATTTAAACTAAAACCTAATTAAAACCCTAGCAAAAAATAATACCCCATCTTCCAAAAATACCCCTAAGTGAATAGTGCCGTGGCTACTGTACGGCGCTACAGTAACTCGGCTACAGTAACCCTAACCCTAGTTCAATAAAATAATAAATTTCTCAACATGCCCTTGCATAAGCCCCCTTAAGAGCTTCCCATAATAAACACAATTATTCTAAACTAATAAAATAAGTTCTTTAAATGAATTAAATAAGTTGAAAGCCTTCAAGTGCCAAAAGCCTTTAAGTCATGTTGTTGCTCTTTCCATAATTTATCAAATGAATCAAAACTGAATCTTCATCATTTAAGCCCTTTAACTTGTATTTGACCCATCTGGAACTTGCAACATATCTTTCAGACAAGGCCCACCTTGGTTCCTATCATTCGTACCCCAAGTGTGAGGATCACGCCAGAGTAAAAGTACATACTACCTTCCGAGGACAAAATTTCCTAAAGGACACCGAAGGGAAGAAACTATAGCCCCTCAAGAAAGATTTTGTTTAAATGACTCGTGTAAGAACATCTCGCAAACTTAATAAAATTGCTTAGATTTCATTTCACTCCCTTGTGTTTCATTTCTTATCCTCAAATGTTTGCACTACACAAAAATTGTGGGAGCCACCCAGTACGGTCGAGTCCACCTCTCGTCTGGTTATCTAAACTGATGCTCCGCTTTTGCACCAACTAATAAAGGAGAGAACACCTCTCATAAGTCTCTCATCTCTCCTCGCCACCTAGTACAGTCAAATCCATCTCCCCCAGGTTATCTAAGCCAATGATCCATGTTCGCATTGGCGAACAAAAGAGAGAACACCTCTTTTAAGTGTCTCATCTCTCCTCGCCATTTGGGCGATCAAGTCCATCTCCCGTTTGGTTATTTAAGCCAATGCTCCGCACTCGTACCGGCGAACAAAGAAGAGAACATCTTTCTTAAGTGTCTCATATCTCCTCGCCACCCAGTGCGGTTGAGTCCATTTTCTACCTGGTTATCTAAACCGATGCTCTGTGCTCACACCGACAAATAAAGGAGAGAACATCTCTCTTAAGTGTCCCATCTCTTATTACCACCCGACGCGGTCGAGTCCACCTCCTACTTGGTTATCTAAGTCAATGCTTCACACTTGCACTAGCGAACAAAGGAGGGAACACCTCTCTTAAGTGTCTCATTTCCCCTCGCCACCTAGCACAGTTGAGTTTATCTCCCACCTGGTTACCAAAGCCTAAATATTTCTGTGCTTAGGTGACAATCAATGACCCTTCCATTCAAGTCAAAGGACATGACTCCTAGGCACACAAAATAAGGGTCTCACATGGCAAGTGGACAAGAAAGAAAAAAAAAAAGAAAAAAAAAAAAGGAAAAGGAAGTACACATATTTATAGACCCCCAAAGTCTAAACCATAAAAGATGAATATTGCTCAAAATAGAAAATTTTGGGCATTAGAGTAAAGGAAGGCGTCGGGCATGAGGTCCCTACCCAGGTAGTCGAGGAACTCATGAGCCTCTTGATCAAGTTTGAATATACATAAGTCCAAGATTCTCAAGTCAACTTAAGGGTTCACCAGTGAGTACTCCCACATTTTGTCCAAGCCCATAGTGTAGTAGTGTACCTATAACCCTAGCTCGATTACGAACCCTTTTGGCCTCCATGATCTGAGGAGAGAACCTAACAAGTTCCTCATTGGTGGAGGAGAGCTCGACTTTAGTTCCTTCTCCTGCTCTTCCGGGACCTCATCTTTTTCTTAGCCAGGGAGTACTTGTTATCCACGATGGCCTTGTTCCTCATGAGCACTGCATGCCACACTTCAAGCTCTTCTTTTCCATCCTTGAGGTAGTCGAGCTCCAAGCCTATGTCTAGTCAAGCATCCTCAGCTTCTGATAAGCATCCTTAGCTTCGAGCTCTTCTTTTCCATCCACATCGCATTAAATGCAACGGTAAGCAGTGCAAGGCAAGGAGATAGACACCCAAGGCACAGAGAGAATAGTGACCCCACCGAACACAAACTCTCTCTAAAGGAAAAACTAACCTAAGCATTGGAGGTGTTTTCTGACATTTCGGTCCACCATACTTCCTTGATACAAGTCGGACGTGGAGACCGGCGGGGTGCGAAACACTTCCTTAACTTAGTAACTGTTGTAGCTACTAATTATGGTGCTGCTCCAGATGCTACTGCTAAGAGAAAGAAGTGCAAACCTTGTGATGTTTATTGCCTTTAAAAAAAAATTGTATACTAATATAATGTTTTATTGTGTCTTGAAGTGTAATGTACACAACATTAGACAATATAATATGTAATGTATTGTTTTGTGTGTGCTGCTGTATGCATTTTGTGTGATGAATATTGAATTATTATTATTTTTGTCACATGCATTTACTATTAAATCTTTGCATTTTATATTAATGGAGCAGGACCCATCAAAGATGCAATAAGATATTGACCTTTGAAATCTAAAGTACACAGCATTTGGATGTAGCATATGGACAAAGATAAGAAAGCAGATAGCGGTTTTGTAGCCGCTCATTTAAGATAATCTTACTATGATTTTATCTTAATCGATGTTATAACCAAATTAGTAATTGAATTTTGAATTTTCATGTCTTAAACATATATTCATATGTATTATTTGGGAATAATTAATATGCTAATCTATTATTTAAGACCAACTTGGCACCATAAGTTAATGAACGGGCAGCGTCACAAAATAGCTTTTATAATGAATGGTAGAAAATGCGAGATTGGAGATCATGTTTGTATTATCATCTCTTTCTTCTACCTCTTTTGTTTTTTCTTTTGTTTTTTTTTTTTCAAAAAAAGATAAAAATATGTCGTGTCCCTCCTTCTGTTTGAAACTTTTATATTATGAGATTCTAATTTTAAAAAATGAGATGTTAATTTGAAAATATTTATAATAACTCTTAATTTAAAGTTACGAGATCATATTTACATGGATTGAGTTTTCCTTCAAATTGGATTCTCGAAGGATGAGATGAGATGATAATTCAGTATATCTTAGTAAAATAATTTGAGTTAAAATATCTTATTGGGTTTTGAAAAAGGGGAAATAAAAATTGAATAAAAATATTAAAAAGTTAAAATTTTGTTATAATATAATTTTTATTTTGAAATTTGAAAAAGTAGCATTATTTTTTATATTTTGTATAGAAGTTTATGAAAGTTGTAATGATTAGATAATGATTATTTGAAATAGTTGAAAAATTGAAATTAAAAAGTATTTGTATTTAAGTGATGTTTAGGAGGAAAATTATGAAAAATTTTGAGATGAGATGAGTTTTCCAAATGAGCCCTAAGTTGGAGAAATTTTTAATCTATTTATAAATTTTTCATATGTCCCTTAAATACGTGAGAAACACATTTTTTTAATGAAAAAGTACTTCTCACATCCTCAATAATTTTTAAATTAGCTTTATAAAATAGATGTGCAACTTATTATCCTCACACACCACATATCATACATAATTTTTTAATTTTTAATTTTTTTCTTTTATAAAATATATAGTGTATGGATGACGAGTATAATAACTCAATTAATTTAAAAACAATAAAATCATAAAAAAATAAAAATAAATGTGGCATGTTGGAATAATGAATATCAAGTCTCTTTTTATAAATAGATTTGAAAATGTCTGGACGAAAACTTCAGAAAGAGGAGATCTTTGTATGCACGGCTCATTGCAAATTTGCTAGGGGTTTGCTAGTCTAATGATGGGATGTCAGTTACTTCGTGAGCAATGACTCTCTTAATTTACTACTTTTTAGTTTTTAAGACTGAGCTCTGACTCCGATAGAGTCAAAGTAGTCGTTTTCAACCTCCGACTCCGACTGGGATTAAAGGCCAAAATGTGCTCCAACTCTGACTCCAAAGGGAGTCAGAATTTGACTCCAATCGATGGTCAGAGCTGGGAGCATGGAGCTTGGAGCCCTAACTTGGAGCAGCACACATGATTCGGTGTTAATTCCAAATTCAAAAATCAAACAAAAACATGCAAAAAAAAAAAAAAAATTCTTAGGCAGAAATAGAAAATGTATGGCATGTTATAAAATAAAAAAAGAAAAAAGAAGAAGAAAATGTATGGATTAGAGAGAGAGAGAGAGAGAGAGAGAGGATTGAAATGTTAGAAAAAATAAAACCTTGCAAGGCCTAGCCTTGGACTCGAAGTGGTGCTCTTCGTCGGACTATAACACACGACATCACAATTTGAAGAAGAAGTGAAGAACATTGAAGAAGAAAAAGTGAAGAACGGCGTGAGATTAGAGGAAGAAGTGAGAAACAGAGAAAGAGGTCTCATGAGGTCTGGGGAAATTGGGGATGAGTGAGTACGTTGCCGTTTAATTAAAAGGCCTAAAAAAAGTGTGTTCTCATTGTTTTGGGGGGGGGGGGGCGCTACGATGCCGTTTAATTAAAAGGCCTAAAAAAAAGTCTGTTCTTGTTGGGAAGGCAGAGGGCTTGAACGCCATTATTGGAATTTAATAAAAAGGTCAACAACCATTAGGCCAACGGAGCTACTTTTATATATCTATCGGAGTTGGAGTCGGCAATCCAGAGTCTTGTTCAACTCCGAATTCCGAACTCCAACTCTGACTCCGATTATTTTTACCCTCTAACTCCGACTTTGATTCCGACTCCGAACTCTGTTTTTTTCGACTCCAACGTAGTCAAAATAGGAACAAATGTCGACCAGAGTTGGAGTTTTTGCCCACCCCTAATACTTTTATGCACATTTAATAAAGTATTTATATAACATAATTTAATTTAGAGATAAATTTTAAAATTTAAATTTTACAAATAAAATCTTATCATTTTAGTAATATAGATGATGACTCTATATACCGATTTAAGAATATAATAACTTGATTGTATTTATTCAAGTTACTATTTCCTTAATGGTTTGTTTGACATTAAGAATTAACTTTTGCAAGAATAAGGGCATGTTTGGACGCTTTCAAATATCTCAAAATTTTGCGAATAATAATAAAATAGTTTGAGTGAATATGTTTTATAATTTTATTGGATTTTGAAAAAAGAGAGAGAAAATATTGAATAATGTTTTTTAAAAAATAAGTATTGTATTGGAGTTTGTAAAAGTAAATAGATTAAGTTAAAAAAAGTTATTTGAATATAATTTTTTTATTTTGACATTTATAAAAATTGTATTATTTTTGTATTTGAATAATGATTAGGTAATAATTAGATGAAAAGTTATGAAAAAATTTGAAAATGTTTGGTGTTACCCAAATACGCTAATTTGTTCTTAAAATAACTAATCATTTGATTTTACAAATGTTTTCTTAGAATTGAATTTTGAACAATAATAATACCTTTGATGTATTTGATCAAAATCTCGTAATTTAAAAAAATAATGTTAGATACAGTTATGAGTTGTATAAATACCACGTACTCTTTTAGAAAATGAGTGAAGTATATTATTAAAAAATTAATTTTTTCATGCGGATTTCATATTTATTTATTTATTTTTAAAATAATACACGATACTTACGCATTCTATGATTGTAAATATAATTTTTCAATTTAAAATATTGTTCTTTTTCTATTTTTTTCATCATCAATCAATTTATTGTGACATTTTCTTTAAATAATTTATTATTTATGTAATTGATCGAAGAATTTATTTAAAAATATTACGTGGCAGCAATTTGTAAAAAACAAAAACAACTTGCTATATTGGTAAAAGCAGTTATGTGAAGCGGTCCGAGTTTCTGGTATCCTGTACCACTTCCTCGCACTCTCGGCCCTTAAAACATTTCAACACTCGCTTTTTGCAGCAGACACGTGTCGAGCACCTAATTTTGTCAATGTCGAAATCAAACAATAAAACTTTAACGTATGGGCAATAATTCGAATAAAAAATTCAAAGCCGTTGATTCCGTCACGTGTTAAGCGGAGAAAGCGAGTTGTGAGAAGAGGGCCAATTCTTGCCAGTGGGAGAGATGTGGCGCGTCCATTTTCTCCTAATGTTTTTAAGTGTTTTTTTTTTTTTAAATAAAAAAAAAAACTGGGAGAGGGGGGGCTTTTGTCTGGTTGGATGGTTGGTTTTTATTCTCGTTTTTGTGGAGAGGAGAAGAGGACGCGCTCTCTCTCTCTCTCTCTCTCTAACACCACTCTCCCTATCCAGCTTGCGTCTTGTTGGGCTTTCTGATTAGTTTTGAGTGATCGGTTTCTTGGCGCTGGGGACGGGGATAAGCTAGAGTGACAGGTCGTGGTGGTGATTGGTTGCTTTTGGGGGGGCGGGGGGGGAAGGGGGATGGGATTTCCGGTGGGGAGTGATAGAGTGACGGCGCTGTGGTGATGGAGCCATGGAATTCGACGCCGGAATTCCGATGTCCCGAGCGGCGGCACCGGCGGTGGCCGTGACCGAGGGAGCCTCGCTTTCGCCGTCCTCCTTGAACGAAGGTCTCCTTCATACGCCATATTTTGCGACTTCTTAGTTTATTTGTTGGATGTTTCCGTAAGATGCTATTTGGTGCTTACTGTGGTGTTCGTGATTCATTTGCATATAGTAGTCCCGCTTGGTTGCTGGTAGTGATGGCTGTTTCGTGATTGTGAATTGTCGTTAACACCCGTTCCCCCGGTTGAATTGAGCTGGTTCAATGCTGAAAATCTCATTTTCTTTTGTTAATTTTGATTTTTCATTTTTTAATTGCTAACTTTTTTTGTTTTTACTCTTATTCGTTCTTATAACACTGATACGTTCTTTTTGATCGGTATGACACTGATAAGTTCTTATTCGCATTACTGGGGTTGTTTTGGTTTTTTACGCCTTAAAACTCTTTTCTTTAATTGCAATGCCCTTATATGTTACACATTTTTTGGGTTTTTCCTAATTCGTGTACAATCAGATATGCAATTCATAAGTTCCATGCTTTACATCGCATTATATTAAAAAACCTTGCTTTTTTTCTTCTGTGACTTTTATTTTGGTAAATTTGGAATAGTTAATTTATCATCGTGGGTGCCATGGATATCTGGTAACAGAGAAAATGTAATTGGAATTTTATTTTTCCTTTTGAATTGACTTATTCTTGGTTTTGCGTTTGTATTTATTTCCTTTTTCCTTTTTTGTTTATTGGTCATTAAGTTTTATTGTTTAGTTTGAAATGTTTAAGTGGCAATGTAAAAGGTGTTAATTTATTATATGTCACTATATATTTGACTATCTTCCTCAATAATAAAATTACACAAACTTTGAGTTAGGATTGTGTTTTCTTTTTTTCAAAACATTTTTGGGAAAAATATTTCCAGTTTTTTGGGTTTTAGCTATCAAGGATAGGTTGTTCAATAGGAAAATTGAACATTGTAAGCCATTTTTTGGATCGCTAATCTCCATTCTCCCCATGCTCAAATTCCACTACTAAGCTTGTTGACCCTTGTGGAGCAAAGCAGCGATCGTCTGCCTGCCCCCATTTATCTGTCCCATTCATTTGTCCTGTCACAACCACCTCATTGGCTTAGACTTCGACTCAGACTTTGACCCATCCCCCCCACCCCCCTCCCTCCTTCCCTCCCTCCCCAAATCACCTTCACATCCCACTACTCTGATTCGAGCTCTCAATGCCATTGAGTCCTACCTCACCCAGTAACAATTCAGCAATCCAAACTGATCTGAGTTAACCCATATCCCGTTTTGTTTACATATCTTGCTCCATCTTCGACCTTGAATTGCTCGTTGCCAACCGTTTTTTTGGATGCATTGAAGCTGGGATTAGGGTGGTTTTTGACCCTTCTTTGAGGCTTTCGAAACCCAAAATCTGGTGGCATAGTGTTTTGAGTGGTGGCAATTTGCAAATAATTTACATACCAACCAAACTACCACAAATATTTTTGGGAACTTTTTTAGTTCTTCACACAAACATGGAAAAAAATAGTTATCTCTGAAAATATTTTAGGTTTTCTTTTCTGTCTTCTTTTACTCATTTTATGTCAAATCAATTGCAGCCTTATGTAGATAAATAGTCTCTGTAGGAAGGTCGTGATTACTCTAAAGTCTATATACGTTTTTAGGGCCAGGAAAAGTGAAGGTTTCATAATAGTCAAGCTAAGTAGTTGTGCATGTGCCTTAGTCTAGTAGTAATTGTTGAAGCCTTGTGTGTTGTCGTTACTGAAAATTGAAAATTTTAGAAATTTTCGCCTTTAGCATCCTACTCTTTAATATTGAATTAACAATATAGCATAATAAATAGTTGTCGGTAGAGTTGCGTATATCCTTCTTTATCTTTTTTTCTCTACCTCTTGCATAATAAATAATTTCTTCTTCTCTTCTCTCCAAAGCCAAGTGGTTTTTCCCCTGTTACAAGAGACGCATGGAGATTATCCTGCATGAGTGAATTAGAGAGGATTTTGCTTCCTTAATATAGTTATTTGTTTATTTTTAAACTTGGGAGCTGGGAATGCAAGTATGGAAGGTAGAAAAGAAGGCTTTTACTTGTCTATTCTTGTAGCATATCTGCCTTTGACCTTACTCTTCCGTGTGATATTTCTTGGGGGGGTTATTTTGAAATTGATTACTTCGTATTTTAGTTGAGGTGACGATTTCTCTTAAAGTAGGTTCATGCACAATGAAGATTAGGGATATCAGGAATATTGATCTCGGATTAATGAATGCTGTGAAATTATTTTCCTTTTGTTTATCTATTTTTCATAGTATATGCCATGTATTTATTCATCAATTTAATTTCAGATGCAATGTGGCAAATGAACTTGATATCAAGTGAAATGATGGACTCTGGGCTGTATCCTGAGCGTCCTGGAGAGCCAGATTGTTCATATTACATTAGAACAGGCCTCTGCAGATTTGGGGCAACGTGTAGATTTAATCATCCTCCTAACAGGAAGCTGGTATGAGCTGCAGCATATTTTGAAAGAACAATTTTGTCTTAAATGCTATATGATGGAGATAGCTTTGATCCATTGTTATGAGCTTGCTAGATTACCCATCTGATGCCTTTTAGATATCATAACAGAATCTACAAAGGAGTTGAAATGTAGAGCCGTAGACACGAACAATCTCACCATGTGTTCCTTGCCATCTTCTTTATTCTATTCTTTTTTAGGTTTTTTTATATATATTTTTTGAATTAGAGCCTGTCTCTAGATTTGACTCAAAGTAGAAAATATAGAAAAGGTTAGAATGTGTGAGTAGATTGTTTGGTTAAGCTTTTAGGCACTCACTAGTCCAGAGCAGTAAGGAATGGGAGGAACATTATGTACATGCATGTCGTCCTCTATGTACTCATACTGGTGTAATGTTGCTGGCTTTGAGCTTGGTGCACACTTGCTTATGAATGAAAGCTTGCAAAACACACACTCACATGCTCCTCTGGACTTCAGTATGCTTCATGCACTCTTTTGCTTAGCTGATATACTTCACGTACTATTGTTATTTGTTGTTGCATTCTTCCCCACGTGAAGTTTCTGAGTCTAATATAAAGTAGTTAAACTTCATAAGATTTTCATATTTGGGGAACTTAACTAGATTCTACTTTTCTTCTAGGCTATTGCTACTGCAAGGATGAAGGGGGACTTTCCAGAAAGAGTGGGACAACCAGAATGTCAGGCATGTATTTCCATGTAGTTGGCATAGTTACTTGTTTCATGATTATGCTCTGCATACTTTCTATTGGCATGAAACAGTGTACGTCTGTGGCCCAGCCATGTGTATTTGTAAGCTACAAATTCAACTAGAAAATTTTTAGGGGTCAACCTTGATAATTTTGCAGGTGTAAGTCATAAAAAGAATTATATATATATATAAATAGACATATATCTAGAGAGAGAGAGAGAGAGAGAGAGAGAGAGAGAGGGTTTCCCTGTGGCCAGTGGTGGAACCAGCAATTTTTTTGAGGGGGGGCCAACTTTTTTATTGCGTGACACATTTATGTAAAACAAAAAAGGTATTAAAAAAAAAAACATAACTATATATATAACTAGATCTCGATTATTTGCTACATACGCATAAAAATAAAATTCTAAAAACACAACTTAATATATGTTTCAAATTTATGATGATAATGTTTCATCGAATAAATTCATCCATTATTATTTTTGCAATCAAATATTTAGAATTTATTTTCTTTATAGAATCTATCAAGTGATCTTTTAGAAGGCATTCTTTCATTCTAGTGTGTAATCTAGTTTATTAAGTTTCATGTAAAATCTAGATATTTTCGTGTCACATTAAACATATAATGATATAATTGAGACCTTAAATAAATTTTTTCTTGCTCAATGAAGTCTAGAAGATAAAACCTCTCAACTATTTTTCATATAGATCATCAACCTTAAATGCTTTTTGTTGTATTTTCACATTGGATTCCATATTAAGAAGCCTAATATTGTATAACAAAAAACTTTGGGATCCATATAAATAAATTTATTATTTCACCTAAACTTAGTTTAAATTAATCTTAGTGAGGCTACATCCTTGAAAATAGATAATATATAGAAATTGTACAAAATTTTGGGACTATAGGAAAAAAATTGGAGAGAGGCATTTCTAGGTATAAGGAAATTTTAGAAAATTCTAGAGAGCATATGGGGATTATATGGCATTCTCTATATTTATATAAAATTTAGGGGGATTTTGAAATTTCAAGAACTTTTTCCCGCTTGGGGGGCCGGGGGGGGGGGAGGAGATGACCCTAAGCCCAGGTCCGCCACTGCATGTGCTGCTTCTCTACTTTAATAATGATGAAAATTACTGTAGTACCGTTACACTTAATTCCTCAACATTTTTCCAAAAGCCTTTGAGGATGTGGGGAGAAGGAGGTGGTGGAAGGACATTCAATTCAAACTTCCATTAGGTTTTCCTTTATGAAAATGATATTAATTTCACAAGTTTCATCCAGTTCTGAAATGGTAGGTTCTTTGCACTCTATGGGGTTGTTTGTTTGTCACAAATCATTATATTATGCTTGTCACGACTTAAGAATAAAACTTATATTCTTCAAAAGAGACCTAATTCATGTCTTTCACATGGAGTCAATTGTGTGCTTCTGGCTTCTTACCTCTTCATTTGATTAAATTGACAAAGCACAAATGGACATGAACTCAAACTCTATTCAAAGGGTGCCCTAATCCAATCATTTTAGTGATACTCTCAACACTAATGTCATGATAATCCAACATTGGTTGGGTTTTTGCTTGTTATTAGAGAATGGTTGGGTGTGCCCTTGATCGGGGTCTCTCTCTCGCGCGCCCGCGCTCTCTGCTACTCTTCATCTCTGGGAACATCATCCCCAGGTCATCTGCTGTGCCATGTCAGCCTTGAAAAGAATTTGAAATTCAAATCTCAAAATGAAATGAACTATTGCTTTCAGATTCCTGCTCTACAAGTCATTCTCTTTGCATTTTCACTTTCATCTTGGTGCCCTATGTTTTCATTTCCTGCAATCGATTTTTATTTTTAGCCCAACAAATTTCCCCCCAATTTTCATTTTCGGCTTTGGCACCTGCCATATCAGCAGATGACTTGGGGATGGTGCCCTCGGCCTACAAATAGATTTAATTTGTTGAACATGTGAGATGGTGTTAATAATATTCCTCATTAGTTAGGTGTGTGCTTGATGATTGGTAACTGTTCTTGTTGGGCATCTCCTCCTACTGGCCTATGCTTTTAGGTCTGATTCTAGGTATGCTCCTTATTTATTAAACAAGTGAACTTACCATGCTAGCATTTTAAATGTGGAGGCTATGAAAATGATGTATATTGGCAAGATAGAGCCCTTTGTTTTAGCCCCAAAAATCTGAGAGACAATATAAAACCCCCATGTTTTCACAAGCCTGATGGCCTTTGGCTAACAGTTACAGGGGTGTTCTTGGATTTTGTAGTCATCATTGTGCATGATTAAAACAATGGTGTTATTGCAGTGGTATCAGAATTCACTCTATTCCTTGTGTTTCCAGTTTAATGAAGTAGTAGACTTAAAAATGATTTTGCTTTGTTTTGTTTTGTTTTCTACTTCATTTGAAGGAACAAATGGGAGTGGAAAGGTGAAAAAACAACGTTTTATGAAATATTTACTTGCTATTATAATTTTGACTAAAAGATCTCTGTTTTGACTCACAAAAAAGTTTTTATCCAACAACTTCTCATTTTCCTACCCACTTTCAGAAAACCCATTACAAAATGTATCTTAATTTTTTCAAGAATTCTAAAAAATTTCCAAAAGTTTCCCTAATGTAGCATGCCCCCAGGTACTCAGGTATGAAAACACTATATACTGATGTTTGTATATAGGCGTGTGTGTAGATATGCATGCGTATATGTATATGTATATGTATATGTATATGTATATTTCAGTTCATATTTTGAAAGAAACATTGATTCCAGCATGAAGTTGCAAGGGCTTGCATATCCTTTAATTAGGAAAAATTGGTGGCAATGGGGTGGGGCTGGGAAGCCTAAATTTAGTTTGTGAAACACATCTGTTTTAGATTTTAGGGTCATCAGACTGATGAACAGTTATATTTAATATAGAATATTGAATTGTTATTCAGACTAGTGCATGCTATAAGTCAAACTGAATGTATGTTTTTAGCAACAATATATGCATTATGGATTGTTATGGCCACAGGTAATATTTGGAGGCTTGGTGCTAATTAGATGTGATGATTTTGGTCACTTGTTATATCTCTGCCTCCTAATTGTGTTACTGGTATAATACCCTGGATTATGTGATTTTATAGGAGCCTGGTGAGTGGGATTGTGTATAGGACAATGAAGAATGACAACCTATATTGATTGGGATGGAGATGTTCAATCCATAGTTTTGAATTCCATTTTTTTGGGGCCATTCCAGCCAGAACTTTCTGTTCAGATGTAGTAACTGGTATATTATACCTCCTCGTTCCGTTTCACTCCAAGTTCCTGTCCATTCCGGCCTATTCCGACCAGAATTAGCATTCTGGACCACATTCCATTCCGAACTGTTTTAATGGCAATTTTTTACTTTTCTCGAGTTTGGATGACTTTTTTGTAAATTTTAAATCTAGCTGGCATTCATATATTTGAAAATCTAAAAGGCATTTATATAATTTTAATTTTTTTTAACTTTAAATATGTCTTCTCATTCTCTCGTGTTTATGTAACATTAAATATGTTTCTCAACTCTTTTTTTTTTTTTTTGTTTCTTTTGTATGTATCTCAACTCAAGTTTGTGATTTTCTTTTAACATTATCTTTTAACACTAATATCTCTACCTTCTTTTCTTTTCTTTTTTTTTTTTTTTTTAATAACGTTTTCAATGTATATTTATTTTATAAACCGTCAATTCTTCCCTATACTCACACACACATGCACACACATTCATAAATGTATACTTTTTTTTTATATATAGCTAATCCCGAAACGGTACACAGGAACGCACGGTACCAAAATATTCTATTCAAGTGCTTAAACCGGAATGATCACTGCAACAAAATTTAGAACTTAAGTTCAAACCCTTTTTAATGATTCTAGGGGGCTCCAATTGTAACATTGACCTAGTGATCTTGATTCTTCCTTGGGTCTTTACAAATGATATTTGAGTCAATCTCGACTAGAGTATAGAACTTGAGTTGTGTCACCTATGATGGAATGACCCAATGAGAACGTCAGGAATATGAGGAGGTAGATTGTAATATTCCGGATCGTGATTAATAGGAAGGTTGAATGGGTTTATTTACGATAAGGTGGTGAATGGGATCTCACTTCGCGGGGAGGGAGAAGTTCAAGCCGTTCATAATAATTCCAAGAGACTCTAATTATAACATTGACTATTTATTTTGGAGTATAGGCCCTAATGTGACATGGGCCTTCCTTGGATTGTTATAGCGAGAGAGGAACTTTTCTATATAATACAAGATCTCCGTGGTTGTTGAGTTGGTTAGTTAATGATATTTCACAATTGGACACTCCAAAATGATGGAGATATGTTTCCTGATGCCTATTGCTCATTGATTCGTTGATTGGATTATTTTTTGGGATTCTGAACAATTGTGTGGGTATTAAATTTCTTGATCACTTTTTAAAAATTTGGTCATCTCTATTAATAGACGATTATACACATCTTGATTGATTAATTTCTCTGATAAAGTCAAGGCTAATTTCTCTGATAAAGTCAAGGCTTATTATAAATTTTCTCCATTCTTTATTCTTAGGCTGCGTTTGGATGTTGAACTGAATTGAGTTGAGTTGAGTTGAGACGATAAAATATTGTTAGAATATTATTTTTTAATATTATTATTATTTTGGGATTTGAAAAAGTTGAATTGTTTATTATATTTTGTATTGGGATTTGAAAAAGTTGTAATGATGAGTTGAGATGAGTTTGCTTACCAAACGAAGCCTTAAAGAAAAATATATGATGAATTATCAAAGCGGCTCATGACTGGGAAGTAGAAAGCCTTTACCGTTCTATAATCCATTGTATTCCACCAAGTTGAGAAGAGAAGGGGGAGATAATCTTCTTTGGGCCATTTCCATGAGACGGTTGTTCAATGTTCTTTCTTAATATCCTTATTCCTTATGATAATAATTCATTTCCTTGGAAGAGCATTTGGCGAATGAAGGTCCCTTCAAGAGCTGCATTTGTGCTTCTTGGACAACCTCTTTGGGAAGAATTCTTACTATGGATAAGGAAAAGAAACATCATTGTGATTAAGTAATGTTCTATTTGTGAGAGGAGTGGACAGTATTGATCATCTCTTACTGCATTGTGAAACCGTTAGGGCTTTATGGAATGATTTCTTTAATCCGATGGGTTTGACTTGGGTAATGCTCATAAGTATAGTTGATCTTTTTAGTGCTTGGAGAGAGTTAAGTAGCAATCTGCAAATTACAGTAGTGTGGAAGATGGTACCAACTTACCTAGTATAGTGTATCTTGCCCGCATCCCCCAACCCAACAAAACAAAATGCCATCTTCCTTTGGACAGTTGCTATATTAGTGGGCCTAACTCCCATGATTTTCATGTATCTTTTTCTTGTATACATTTTGTATACCTGGGTCGCCCCTTTTGTGCCTTTTAATGAAATTTATTAGTTGTGAGAAATTAAAGAGATTTGATGAACTAGGCTGTAATGCTTTCTGAAAGGGGAAAAGAGATTTTTCCTCCTGGATATTGGACATTAAGTAAGAGTGTGGTAAATGAACATTGGTTGACGCACAACAGTTAACTATAAAAGTTGCAATGAAGGACTTTTATACTTTCTATCCTTACTTTGGCCCATGATTTATTTTGAAATAATCCCTTAATTGTTGTCTGGTGACTATCATCATGAAGACAATTAACTTGCTCTGCGCCAATAGTCATGCATTTGGAGAATATGGCTTCTATTTCAGGGGATGTTAGATATTCAATTTTCCTTGTACAGTTTGGGCAACTAATATACTGTTTTGATGTGTTCTATAGTACTACCTGAAGACAGGAACTTGCAAGTTTGGGGCGACATGTAAGTTTCATCATCCTAGAGACAAAGCTGGAGTTGCTGGAAGAGTTACCTTAAATATTTTAGGCTATCCTCTTCGCCCGGTAAATTAAATATTCTCCTTTTACTTATTTAACCATGTCTTCATATAAGGAGTTTATCATCTTGTTATACGTTCCTGTATGTTAATTGGTTTTGGGTCCGCATCAGCTGTACTAACTCATTACTGGAAAGTTTGGATTGAAATTTCTCACACATTTGGGCCTTTCATATAACCAATATTGTATCCCTGCAAGCATCTGTCGCATATCTGAAATGAGCATTGGTCTTTCATAGTTATCTTTTCTTTCTAGGTGAATGAAATTTATGTTTGTTTGTTTATTTAATTTCATGTTCCCCCATTCAGAACGAGGCTCAGTGTTCCTACTATTTAAGAACTGGACAATGCAAGTTTGGAAGCACTTGTAAATTCCACCACCCTCAACCAACAAATATGATGGTTTCCTTGAGTGGTTCTCCTGTATATCCTACCATGCAGTCTCCAACAACTCCTGGTCAGCAGTCCTACCCAGGAGGAATTAGCAACTGGTCAAGAGCATCTTTTATTCCCAGTCCACGCTGGCAAGGTCCTTCAAGTTATGCACCTTTGCTTCTACCTCAGGGAGTGGTGTCAGTACCTGGGTGGAATGCATACAGTGTAAGCTTTTCTGCATTCATTCCTACAAAATATTGTTCAAATGTTGAATACTTGTTTGCATTTAAGCTACGTTAGGCAATCTAAGGGGGAGGGGATAAGAAAAGTTAAGGAAGTTATGGAGAGGGGTAATGGGAAAGGGAAAGGGAGGGAAAAATATTTTCTTCAGGATGATTGCTTTTTTATTGGAAAAATGTTGAGCAACGACACATATGGTGATCCTATAAGTTTGACTTTCTTTCTATCTCTTGCTTCCTCCCAATTTGGAATGACTGGAAATGCTCGGTGGAACTGATGACCTTCCTTTGTTGCATCTGGGTTATACCCACATTTCAACTTTGCCGTAAGTTGGTTGGGGTGGGGTGATACCAGTTGTTGGTGGAGTGTTTCCTTCTTGGGAACAGCTGCTGCTGCTGGTATTTGGTGGCAGTGATGGTGAGCTGCTGAGATGCTGCTTGTCTGATGGAAGGTTATGGTACAGAAAGATGTTACTGTGGCCTGAAAGTGAAGATTTTTCCTCATGTCAGTTATATTATATCATTTTAAGAGAGCAACGCTTTTAAATTTGATTTTTGCATCAAGTTCTGGGTCAATTTCACACGAAACATGTTTGGGTGCTAAATGACTAGGTTTTTGGGATTTGCTTTGAGGTGGTCCTGATCGAAAGGAAAGTGAACTTTAGAATTTCATGGACATACGGATATATGTATATGACGTCACAGGTGTTGAATCAAAATCCACTAGCTTGATCCACATGGCTACCTTTACCTCTATACCGTGCAGTGCAAATAACAAAAATTTCAGTTTCTACCATTTGTCACACTATTTTTCTAATAGGCAATAAATATATTTAAACTTGTATATCCTATGTCCAACATGCTAATATAATTGCTTTTCAGGGTGAGCTTGGATCAGTTTCCTCTCCAGAGACGCAGCAGCAAACGGTGGGAAATAGTCAGATTTATGGAACCTCACGCCAGGGTGAATCAGCTAATGCTGGACCTCAGGGGACATTTTCTCCACTTCGTTCAAGTTCTGTCCCTGCAGGGTTCTATGCATTGCAGGGAGAGAATGTATTTCCTGAGAGGCCTGGCCAGCCTGAATGCCAGTTTTACATGAAAACTGGTGATTGTAAGTTTGGTGCAGTTTGTCGGTTCCATCATCCTCGGGAACGGCTAATTCCTACTCCAGACTGTGTCTTGAGTCCCTTAGGCCTTCCTTTACGTCAGGTGACTTACACTATCTATGTTCGCTTGAATCTTTCTGTTTCATAATCAATATTTTAGACTATGCCAAGTGTCTTCAGTTTTTGTTTATTGTTACTTTTGAAGTTTCCATGAATAAATATCTGACAGTTAGGGTTGTACACCGGCCCCCTTGGTTTGGCGAGGGGGTCAAATTGATGACTGCGGCAACTAAAGAAGGGAATAATTTCAATTTTATATGTACCATATACCTGTACAGGTGAGGAGAACCAATTTATTGGTTCCTCAGATTTGGGACTAACTACCATTTGGTTCTGGCGGGTTTCAACTGGTCCTGGCAATCCCAGTTCAAATTTGTACACCTATATTTACAGTTACTCGACTTTCATGAGGCCTTGAAAGCATAAAGTTGTATTTAGAAAAATTGCAAGCATAACAATTTGCAATGATTCAAACTGGCATATAGAGTATAATTACTAGCTGGCTTTGCAAATTGAATATAGTTTGTTTATGGCCTTAGTCCACCCTTTGCATGATTGCTGATGGATGTACTTTATTGCTAAGCTTAATTGATCTCTTGCATTAGACCCATACATACAAAACATTATACTGAAATTATAGTAAAATGATTTTTAAGCATTTGCAATTTTCGTGACAATCCTTCAATGCTTCCTACTAGGGCTGCCAATGAACCGAATAGCTTGAGTTTCGGTTGTGTAAGTTTGGCTCGTACTTGGTTCATTTAGTAAATGAGTTGTTCGTGATTATTAATTTTAGCTTGAATATTGAAGAGTCCAACTTGCATAAGCTCAATTCGGCTCAGTTTAAGATCATAAATAATGCAAGTATAATCACGACTCAACTCATTTGATCTTGTTCAACGCTTGTAATATATACATACATACATACCTACATACATACATATATATATATATACACAAATATATATATATATATACACACACGCAGATATTATATTTATGTGTTATTTATAAGATTCATATATTTATGTTATCTACTATTTTATATATTTAACAATGCTATATATATGTATTTGTTATATTATGTAGTAATATAGGTTACTTATATATTATATATATTTAATCAATAGTATTAGCATATATTTATTAAGTCTTATATAGTTTATTTACTTTTATTATAAATGTATCTGTATGTTATATGTATTTACTTTTATCTGTATTATAAATATATATAATATATAAATATATTATATATATTTAGTTTTATTTGCTATATCATATACATTATTTGCTACTTATTTTTTATGATATTTCTAATTATGTAATATAGATGTTTAATAAATGACATATGTTATATATTGCATGAATTAGATTTTCCATAAAATTAGAGATGCGTTCAACTTGTTTCATAGAAGTTATACAGTATGTACTGTAAACTATGTTATATAGGTTAGACTGTTTTTGGAATATTTTCTAAAAACCTCGTCTGTTAAACACAAACATTTATTTTTTGATAAGTAACGTAAACATTTATTTTATAAAATATACTATGTATATATAACAAAAATATTGTTATATTAGCAATATCTCTAAAAACAATCATAACTAATGATGTATAGTATGGCGTGACTATGTATGGTACATGTTACATATAGTGACTTATCTTGCGTACTTATGTAACATAGACTGCTATATTGCCGTGATATATCAACAATTCAGAGAGAGCTCGTTTTCTTTAATCAAAGAGGTCATATTTTTTTTTTTAATCAGAGAGAGGTCATATTATTACATTACTGTGAGTATTATAATATAACAGCTAATATTAGAGTAGCTAGTAATGGTATAACTAATAATGAAGTAGTATTGTACTGCACAATAAGTACAGTTTAAACTCCCTGTAGTTATACTTGCATATTGCTTTTGTATGTGCGTAATTTATATATAGAATAGTCAATCCTATCGACTATAATTATACATAACTTATACGACTCATGTTATATAACCACAATATCTTATATTTGTAGCATAATTAGACTTTTACTATAATATAATTACTACTGGTAATACCTTCATAACATATGTTGTATAATTGCAGTATATTTTACTTGTGAAAGTAAAATATAGTATATAATATAGTATGCTATATGTTACATTGATCATTGTAGATATAGTAGACCAATAATTACTATATTACAATATAAGTACACATTGAACATGGTATGGTTATATTTGCATATAACTAAGTACACCTGATTGTATCAATATAACTTCTAAATTTTTTTTGAATAGTTAAAGTTTGTTGTTTAATTTATAATTTTTTATATTAAGAGGAACCTTTTCTCGAATAGCTAAAGTTTAGGGTGTAATTTTTAATTTATTTAAATTAATAAGAGAAATAAACTAACTTTTGAAAAAATCTGACTCGAGTTTGAGCTGAGCTCAAGTTTGATTCTTTTGCTTTGTTTTGCTGGAGCTCTGCTAAACTTATATGAGCCAAGTTTGAACAAGGGTCCTTGAGCTTAACTGGAGCTCTAGCTGTAGTATTTGTTAGCCGAGGTCGAATGTCCACCACTCGGATGGACTACATCCATACTTCCTATCATGTCTATAGCCTTCAATACTTTTGTAAAGGTTGCAAAGATGATGAATTTCAGAATAACATAAAAGAATACTATGCACAGGTGACGCTCTTGTATATTATGCCCCGTGTACCTGGGCTCTTGTCTATTCTATTTTTCACTGAAACGTTTGTTTACTGATAAAAAAACATAGAAGAAAATTAAACCTATCCTATTCTAACCATGTTTTTAGTATTCCTGTATGCATTTTTTATAATGACATCACCAGAGTTGGATACTGTTTGGCTTGTTGATGTTTCAAGAAAACATTCAGAGGATTTTCTAATTTTATATTTATGTTCTTTCTGGTTTGACCTCCTGAATCGCTATTGACAAATAACATGCACTAAGGTACCCCTTTTCATTTATATGCACTTAGCAGTTAATTTCATTCAGAGATTTGTGGTAAGATACAAAGAAGTAGTTAAGCTCGTTTTTGCATCCTCTATTACTAGTTCTGGCTTGAGTTTCCTAAGCATTCTTCCTAGGAGCGTATTTTTTGGTTTTCTAAGTGTATAATGTAAATATAGAGTTAATTTGTTGGAAGAGACTTCTTGCTGGAAGTCTAACTGGTTTTATGAAATCCCCTCTTCCCCCTTTCTGTTTTGTTTCAGACTTATTTGTATTGCAGTACAACTTTGATTAATTTGATGCATATTGATGGGAGCTACTAATTCATTTTTAACAGGGAGAGCCTCTATGCATCTTCTATTCTCGTTACGGTATCTGCAAATTTGGTCCAAGTTGCAAGTTTGACCACCCAATGGGGATTTTCACGTACAATCTCTCTGCATCATCTTCAGGTGATGCCCCGGTCCGGCGATTGCTGGGGTCATCATCTGGAACTGCTGCATTAAATTTGTCATCGGAAGGACTTGTTCAAGCAGGCTCAGCGAAGCCCAGACGACTTTCATTGTCGGAAACTAGACAGATGCCTTCTGGTGATGATAATATTGACACAGAAGGCTGACACCATGAGTCATTTCCTTTTTACAACCTTTTGGAGTCTTAAGCAAGAATTATCTGTAAATTCATTTCCCATTGCTGGAGATGTACAGAGTTCATGTCAAGCAATTCTGTTCTTCTGAAAATGTGTTTCAGCTGACAGACTTGACTCTCCTGAATTTCATGTTGCTGCATTGTATAAAGTCTGCAAATATTGTCACATATGGTAAAAGCCATTGTGAACATTTCATCGTCCCAAGAGCTGATCTTTATGATTTCAATATTCTAAATTTCTGCCACTACTTTCATCGTCATGGGACCCGCTTCTCAAATGCATGAGTAGTTGCTGCCTGTTTTGCATGGATGTTTACTTATAATAATTATCATCAGCTTCCCTTTCTTCTTGTTCTTACTGTTACTGCTACTATCTACCCGAGTTATCTACAGCAGTCCTGTAATATCAACATTAGTTCCTGTTGTGTAGAGCAGTTTCTTTTTGTTTTTTAATTATTATTTTTTATTTTGTAGAATCATCTTTATACGTTTTCTGTCATTAATTACCCTGCTGGATAGGTTTCATTTTGCAGAAATAAACGTGGGCAAACTTGTGGTATATGCTTCAGAAATTGGAGGCACTTGAATGAAGTGGAATGATGTAACTCATGTCCTCACCAGATGACTTCTTCAAGTTTCCAAACCTCAATGGGTATTCTTTCTTACTGTTAATAGTAGCTCACCCGGCATTAATTGGTATTCATTCTTATTGTTAACAACTCTCTCAGCATCAATCCGCAAAGTTGTGTAGTGCAATTAAACATGGATTTAAATTTTTTCTGCTTAGAAGTTTGGTTCTGCAGTATTCATGGCACAAAGTAAGATCTGAATTTTACCCTTGCAGGAGGAGGAGGAGGAGGAGGCATTTTGAATTGGCAAGACTGTAACAGAACATACTGATTACGGATCAATCTATAGTCACACCAGTCTAATATACATACTTTAAATCCCCAGAGAAATTGTAGCAGGTAGCAGTTGAACACCAGAATTTGGTGCATTCCTTAGTTTTTTTTGATATAGAACTAATAAACAAACTAATACAAATTGTTTTGGAAGTTCTTGGAATAATGGCTCGAACGTAGTGTGAAACCTGACATTCCCATCATGTATTAGAGTTTTTGGACAATCTTAGCTTCATTCTTTCTGACTTGTTCACATTATTATTTTTGCCAGTTTCGGTTTTGGTTAGATGGATTGTGTTTGCATTTCAGTAATCTATGACTCTTGTTTTAGGCACCAGAAACGCTATTTACATTTCTATTACCTTCATTAAACAAAAAAAAAAGGTTGTGGAAGTTATGATAGTGATTAGATTGTTCCATAGCATTTCATGTATTGATAGCTTTGAACAAAGACACTAAAACATTGATTGAAAACATCATCATGAAACCTGGTTCAATGATCTCTTGTAAGTACGGAAGGAGTAACTCAGGACTACTGTTAGAATTTTTATGTTAAGTGCAGTATGTGAGTTAGGCAAACCATTCCACTCATTTTACATATATTATAATTTATTTATTTATTCTTTCCAATTAACTTAGGAATATTTAGTAAGTACATGAAGGCCAGGATCATAATGATCAATCGCATTAGTTTGCCTAGGGGGATATTTACATCTTAGTAGGAGACGGTAAATTAAAATCCTTATTATTATTAATATTCCCAGAATAATTTCACCTAAAATTATCAAGGTGTTAACCATTTAGGATCTCACTCTTAGCCCCTGTTTGGATATAAAAAGTGTTTCATCTTGTCTCATTATTACAACTTTACCAAATTTTCACAAAATATAATAAATAATTTATTTATTTTTAAATCTCAAAACAATAATGATATTAAAAAATAATATTCTAACAATATTTTATTTAACTTTCATCTCAACTCACTATCCATTATCCAACCTGCACCATAGTCTCTTAGATATAGAAGTGACCAAGGCTTGATATTTGAGTTCATTAATTCAATAAGATTAAGAATTTGCTAATATTGAATATGAGTAATTAATAGGTTCAATTGACATTTAATTTCTAGAATTTCTCTTCCCAATGGTATATTTCAATAAATCTTATTTATCGGTATATTAAATGGAGTCACCAATCAATCCCATGAAGAATATAAACCATCATATATATAGTTAATATATTATATAGTATAGTTAAATAAAATATTTTTCATTTTGTAACCTTTAGGCATCTGGTTGTAACTACGGTATTCCTCTGCCATAAGTAAAGTCTATCAATAAAATTGAGGTGCCATCTTCTTCTTAAAAAAAAAAATATTGAATTTTATCATCGATTACGAACTATATATATATAAATTTGCAAGTTATTAACACATGAATTTAGATTTTCTGGGCATTACCTAATGAACTTAAATATTATATTCATGATCAAAATAGTGCCATTGGTGTGCATATATATATATATATATATATATATATATATGCCTCTTCTTTCTTTCTACAACGTCTATCCATCATTAATCCGAGACTTGGAAGTGTAAAATAAGTGGCAAATTATTAGAACAATCAAACATCTGTGATCATGCATTGGGTGTGGGCCATAAGATGAAAAGATCAGCATTATGGGGTCTCACTTAAAACGAAAGTCATTTGATTTTCCTCACTCCAAGAGTTCTCATAAGGCAAATGTTTTAATTGCTTCGTGAGACTTGTGGCAGTGAATAATTATCAAATGAGTTTACAAACAAACGCATCATATATATATGCATCATTGATTTATCTGAATTAACTGATTGATTTGACTTAATTGATTGGCCAACACACTTAATCCTGTGTGTAAGGTTGTGCACCAGTCCCATGTCCCGCGGCTGCGAGGGGAGCCGCTAATAGTATTCTGGCATACTATGGATCACGCTTGAGTCTGTGGTTTGCACATCCACTCTGAAACTGAAATGCATTGGTGCCATGCATCTGGATAATCATCTGATTAACTGATCTGATCTTATCTTGCACTTGAACTTAAGATGACTTACGTGTCTTATACACATGAGATGCATGACATAATACATACATAATTATAATTTCTGAATTTGAACATTATGCGCAATAACATGATCGCATTTTATGCTGGATGACATGTTTGCATATGACATGAGTGCTAATTTGTGATCAAATTACTTATCTCGAATTGCTAATCCAAGGTCTCACCTCGAAAGTCGTTATCTATATAAAGTATCATAAGTCACTAACTTTCTAAAAAGATGTGTAATAATAGTACTTAAGAGTCTACTTCTAGTATTAGATTTACAATACATTAAGAAATAGCATATTTTCTTTAATGGTCTGCACATACTTAACCAAAATCATAAAGGTAACTTTCAAGTGAAAGGGAAATATAAGGGCAAATTGTAATAAGGTTGAATCTTTGTATTCTAGCTGAAAAGTAAAAAGCAAATCTCAACTTAACAAGTCATTACATGAACGAAAGGGCCAGTGACGTAAAAGAGTTTAACATCATATCATTTCAAAAAAATCTCTACTGTAGGGTAACTTAAAGGAAGTTTCTTTCAACCTTGGGACACACAAATATTTATTGAGAGACTGAGAGTGCAGAGGGGTAGCAATAGACTACAAGAGGTAACTTTATTGGGAAGGGTTAACACTGTTTGTCCTCTTGCACTAGTCTATGGTATTTAAACCAAGGAAATAATAAAGTAATAAAAAACCATAACAGAGACATATGTTGGCAACGAAGAAGATTAAAGACAAAGAGCTAATCGTAAGAGGGACGACGTGCGACGATGATTCTGAGTGACCAGACTGAGATCAAAGGCGGCAACTTTTGATGGGACATGGCTCAATTTTAGTCACTGTTTGGCTGAGAAAAACGATGGAGAAAATAGGAAGAGGAAGTTGGTTTCTATACTTTGTTTGTGTTTAAAACAGAGGGTTCGTGAGGTTCTTATAGATGATAAGGAGGATATATAGTAGGGTTTTCTAATTAGGAGGATATATGGTAGGGTTTTCTGATAGGATTTTGACTTGGTTTCCCATTAGGATTTGGATTTATCAACTAGGGGATAAGGATGAGCTTATGAGATAGGAAGAAATAAGGCTTAATATTCAAAACCAAACTCTAGTGCTATTGCAAAAATCTAAGGGTCATACAAATACCAATAGTAATATGATAATAATCTTATTAAAATTAACAATGTAAAATCTGTAGTAGAATATTTATAGTTATAAAAAAAATATATAAAACTTATCTTATGGCTTAATCTTAGGATCGGGTTATTACAGAGATATTTACCTCTTGGAATAGAAGACTTGGCGAGAGGGTTCTATCATCCTGGTCGGGAGTCTTTCCTCTCGATAGGCGAGGAGACCAGTTATATTCAGTACATACGGCATATACCCGACCACCATCTCTCTACAGTTGGTGGACAGATCTATTAAATACCCGAGAGGACTCATTGAGGATGTACTGGTGAAAGTTGATAAGTTCATTTTTCCAGCCGACTTCATTGTACTCGATATGGAGGAGGACAAGGAAATCCCTTTGATACTGGGCCAACCTTTTCTTGCAACGGGGAGAATCTTAATTGATGTCTAGCAAGGGAAACTCATTTTGAGGGTCGGCAAGGAGCATGTCACTTTTGACGTATTTAAATCTATGAAATTCCCTTCCGAGGTACATTTTTGTTTTCAAATAAGAAATTGAGAGGTGGTCATGGCCGACGAGACTTATGGAGTTGAATTTCCAAAACTACCACTTGAGGTATATCTTACTCACTCTACATCTATTGAATCCAAAGATGAAGAGGTTAGGGAGCGAGAGATATTTGGAAGCTACACCATCCCTTTCTCCTTCTATAAAACCGAAAGTAGAAGAGATAAACTCATCTCGACCAACATATCCAAGTAAGAAACCGCCCAAGCTTGAACTCAAACCGCTTCCATCAAATTTAAGGTATGCTTTTTTAGGCCAGGACTCTACTTTTCCAGTTATTATTAATAGTTCTTTGAGTGATGTAGAGGAAGATAAGTTGCTGAGAGTCTTGCAAGAACATGAGATGGCCTTGGGTTGGACCATCTCAGACATCAAAGGAATTAGTCATTCAATTTGCATGCACAAGATTTTAATGGAGGATAATTTTAAACCTATCGTCCAACTCCAGAGGAGATTGAATCCATCGATGCAAGAAATGGTGCATAAAGTTTCATTAAAGCTTTTAGATTCCAGGATCATTTATCCAATCTTAGTTACTGCATGGGTGAGTCCAGTGCAAGTCGTCCCAAAGAAAGGAGGGATAACCGTGATCAAGAATGACAACAATGAACTCATATCAACGAGGATGGTCACGGGATGGCAAGTGTGCATAGACTATCGAAGACTGAATGATGTAACTCAGAAATACTATTTTCCCTTACCTTTTATTGATCAAATGTTAGAAAGACTTGTCAGCCACGCTTACTACTGTTTTCTAGATGGATATTTCAGTTACAATCAAATAGCCATTGCATCTGAGGACCAAGAGAAAACTACTTTCACCTGTCTTTATGGCACTTTTACATTAGGCGCATGCCTTTTGGTCTTTGCAATGTGCCAGCCACTTTCCAAAGATGCATGATGTCCATCTTCTTGGACATGGTGGAAAATTTTTTAGAAGTCTTTATGGATGATTTCTCAATTTTTGGTAACTCTTTTGATAATTGCTTATCTAATTTATCTTTGGTTTTGTAGAGATGCAAGGAGACAAATCTTGTTTTAAATTGGAAAAAATGTCACTTCATGGTTGAGGAGGGAATAGTGCTTGGCCACCGCATTTCCTTCACGAAATTGAGGTCGACCGAGCAAAGATAGAAGTTATTGACAAACTCTCATTGCCAACCAATGTGAAGGGCGTGAGAAGTTTCTTGGGTCACGCCGGGTTCTATTGTCGGTTTATCAAGAATTTTTCCCAAATTATTAAACCTCTTTGCAATCTATTGATTAAAGATACTTGGTTTGAGTTTTCTGATAAATGTTTGCATGCTTTTAAAACATTGAAAAAGAAATTAATTTCAGCACCTATTATGGTATCACCAAATTGGAATTTACCTTTTGAATTAATGTGTGATGCTAGCGATTATGCTATAAAGGCTATTTTGGGGCAGAGAAAAGATAAAATTTTATATATTATTTATTATGCAAGTCGGACTTTAACAGAAACTCAACTTAATTATGCTACTACTGAAAAAGAATTGCTAGCAGTTTTGTTTTTCTTTGACAAATTTCATTCTTATTCGATAGGTTCAAAGATGGTCGTCTGTACCGATACTCAACTCTTAAATACTTGCTGTCAAAGAGGGATGCCAAACCAAGACTGTTAAGATGGATTTTGCTAGTACAAGAGTTCAATTTGGAAATAAAATGTAACACCCCGCTCATTCTTTCTGACGTAAGCAAGTTCCGAGGACAGAATTTATTACAAGAAGGAGATGATGTAACAGTCCGCCCTTTCTCTCTAGCGACTGCTAGCCTAGTTATGCGTGCTGAACATCAAAGGTGTGTTTTTAATGCTAGCAGTTGACTTTTAAAGTAAGCCAAGTGTTTTAAAGCGCTCGAATATTTTAAATGTCTTGGAAATATTTGTATTGGGCATTTTCGGTGTTATTGAACTAAGCTTGATTTTAAATAAGACAATTATAATATTTTTGAAGAGCTCCAAAAATATTATAATTGTAGAATATCATTTTATCAATGTGATTTTAGTTATTTAAAATTTTATGAGATTTATATTATGTTAAAACTCTAATTAATTAGATAGTTTATTCTCTTAAAGATATTAAGTAAGACTTCATCATTTTATTAATGATGAAAGAATATTATTTTATAAACTAAAAGTTTAGTTTAACTAATATTCTATCTTAATTCTTCTCAGTACTTTTAGTTAAGTAAATATTTACGCATTTTCAAATCAGTGTTTAAAACTCACCCTTAGATCGATTTGAAGACCCCGAGATGAAGGGTTTAGATTAAAACCATAGCTCTCTCTCTTTCTCCCTCACTTTTCCCTTTTCCCTCTCTTTCCTCCCTCTCCCTTTAGCTTACACCGCACACACCCCCTCCCCCTGCCGAATCTCCTTCAGCCCAGCCTGGAGCCACTGTGCACAACCCAGCCTCACCACCACCACCGGCGCCTCCCCACCATCGGCAGCCACCCTGCAGCTCTCTTTCTCTCCTCCTGCGGTAGCCCAACTGAAATGGGTTTCATCCATTTCTCTCCCTACTAGCACTGTCGTCGTTAGCCACGACCACCACCGAGCACCACCACGGGCCTCCCCTGACCACCCCCATCCTTCTCCCCTTGACCTAGCTGTCGTAGCTCCTCCTAGGCCATGCATGAAACCCATGGGTTTCTCCCCCTAGTGCCTCTGTCAACCGCTCCCACGGCCACCTCACCACCACCAGAAGCTCCTTCTCCCACCGACAACCTCCCCTAGCCACCCACATGCCAGCCGAGCCTCCCTCCTCCCGCACGCTCTCTCCCTCTCTCACGGAATCTCCCTCAAGCATGGCCCAAATCCGCCATTGTAGGTCATTGTGCTGCCTCCACCTCGCCACCACAATGCCACTAGCAACCCCCTTAAGCTCCTCCATGACTAGCCAACAACCAGTCGAGCTCCCCCTCCATTTCCATGCCTTGAGACCCATTGGTTCCCCTTGAAAACCCACAGCTTCGCTATGTTCAGCCCTTTGCCGCCACCGGGGCCACCATGAGCCCTTCCAAGACCACACCTAGCTATCCAAATACCCAGACAGCCACCATACATGGTGGATAGCCACTGTACGTGGCTAATGGCGACTATACACAGCCTTAGCCGCCACCCACGGACTCCCCACCATGTTGACCACCCTCACATAGCCTAGATCTACCCACTATAATCTTAGAACAGGTCCCCGAGATAGTATCGTTGTAAGGTCACGATAGTGACTGCTACCACCCAAGCTAGTGGCTATCGACGTCACAGGCCATGTCGGACAGCAAGCAATGCACGGGTTATCCCGTCGATGGTATAACTCTCTTTTCCTTTATCCTCGTTATCATGTTAGTTGGTTGATTAGGTTGTGGACTGTGCTGTTAGTAATTGTGGAGTTCGCTGTGTAGTGTGGTGATGTGATGTGTTATGTTGTGTACGTGAAGTGTTGGGCGTAGTTGGGAAGTGTGTTGTTTAGTGTTGTGGACTGTGCTGTGAAGTGTGGTTGTAAAGTATGTTTTGTATTGGTGACGTGACGTTGTGTGAAATGGGTAGGGAGTACACTTTGAGTGTACTCCATGTGGTGGAGTGATGTACCATATGAGATGTATGTCGTAGTGGTGATGTGGCGTAGTGTGGGTGAAGGGAGTACACATGGAGTGTACTCCATGAGGTGAAGCGGTGAACTATGTAGTGAAGATAAGGATGATTGCATAGTTGATGAGCGTAGAGCGTAATGAGTAGTGTCAGGAATTGTGGAACAATGTCCCGAAGTAGTTATGATGTGGCGATTCATCTGAGGTGACAGGTGTCACCGTGTAGTTGACTTATAGTTGGGAGTACAAGTGAAGTGACAGGATAGTGTAAGAGTAGCGCAACGGAAGCATGACGGGGGAATGTCATGAAGTGACATGGTTAAACAAGAAGTCGTGCTTGTGATGGGTGAGGAGTTAGTGTAAGGATGGTGTAGCAGGAACTTGATGAGATGTCACAATGTGATGGGAGTACGTGAGGGACTGTACTCATGATGAGTTGGGAGTTGGCGTAGAAATGACATAGCGAGATGTCAGGTGACAATGCAAGATCATGGTGTAGCTTGGGAGTAGTCTCAAGCTATGACGTGATGTGAGGTGTAGTTATGACTAAAATCTTGTCGTGTTAAGTCTTGGGATGAACTGTCAAGAGGGATGGGTAGCATGAAAAGTCATGCTAGCCGGGTGAAGAGCAGGTTGGCTTCGGAGTATGGCGCTTGTCCATACAAGCAAGTGATCAACGAATTATATGTTGGTCATAGGTGATAAAGGGGTAGGGTACATGTGCATATGGTTAGACACATGTGCAGGACGAATTCACCATATGTAATGGATAATTTGTCCTAAGAATGGTTACACTGTGCTTAAGCCTCAGAGTTGGCTTAAAGCAGAGTGGCGTGTATGGATGGGGATGAGGATTTAGTGTGAGCTAAGATGCATGAATGTAGTGACGGGTGTATTGTCTAGGATTGAGATGCGTGATTTTGCCAGTCAGAATCATACGTCGGAATGTGATCAATAGGAAGGGTACGACGAAGGTCTTGGTGTCTTAACCCTAAGGTGAATCGTGGAGGTTCACTTTAGTGGATGATCACTCGAGGTAAGACCTTGAGTTTGGAAGAGATAGTGACCGTAAGTAGATCCCGAAGGTTTTAGCATAGTAAGGGATACGTAAGAGCACGATATAGAAGGAGAGTGTTTCAAGTGAAGTGTAGTTCTACTTCTAGTTTAGTTTCTTATGCATCAGATAAAGAATGACGCTAAGATTATGTGTATGCATGTAGGTTGCCATCTGACATGCACATGAATGAACTGCATGAAATGAGTATGGCATGGAGTCCAGATAAGTATTATATTCATACTCTTCTAGATTTTTCTTAACGATATGAAATGGAAGCTGAAATGCTTCTCTTTACGATGCTTTACTAAATGACATGAAATGATGTCTTATGAAAAGCATGCTAAGTGTTTAAAGGTATACGTATGTATGATCCTTCTTGGCAGCCCCATTTTATGCTACCAAAGTATTAATTGTATGCATGAAATGGATGACTATACCCAGTATCTATTGTATGTATCTTCACAAAATGAGATGTCAGACTTATGCCTTGTGTTTTAACTGATGCTTTAAACGACGTGAAAAAAGTGTTTTAAAATATCCATATGAACTGATGTTAAAATGTTCCTATGAACTAATGCTTTATGGATGCCTTGAAAGATGATGTTTAAGCTTATGCTTTTAAATGACGTTTTTCCATGAATGAATTGTTAAATAAAAACGATTGAAAGGATTTGACTGAAAGAAAGGGCTGAACGTTTTAATGTATGAAAATACGTAACAACCATGACTGAATGAAAGGGTACCAAGAGACTAGGCATATTGTAATGCTGGGTAAGTAGTACTGGTAGTGCACCTAGTGCTGCCCACCTGATTGAAAGGGATTCCCAACCCATGGCCACAGGTGGAATCCGGGTTCAAAGGAAGATCGCTAACCCCAACACATGGGCGTAACAGTGTGTACTAGCCAAATGAAAGTGATAAGAAAGAATGTATGAATGCATCGAACTCTTTAAGAAATTAAGGCACTAACGGGAGAAATGTTTTACGAAAAGAAAACCCCTTTTTGAAAAACCCCGCCTAGTGATGTTTTCAAAATGAATGTATGCCTTACGTACGTATAGTATGTATGGAATGATGAATGGATGATTGAAAACCTATATTAGTATACTTTAACTGTATGAAGTAATATTTACTGAGTATTCGACTCATTTTAGTTTTTATGTATGCCCCTCCCCCAAAGGAACTAAATGAGTAGAACGCGTCAGGACGGACACGGCCCAAGGGTAAGAGCACAGAAGTCTAGGCACGAGAGTTTTAATTGTATGAGAGGCCTTTTTATTTTAAGATTAATGTTTCCGATGTAAACCTTTTTTATTCTCAAAGCACATTTATTTTATAACGTAGAGTCTTGCACCCTAGGTATGGAAGTAAAAAGTTTTAAAGCAAACGGTAATTCCCGTCGTCCTTTCTTAAAATCATTTTATAAAAAGTCTCACCACAAGGACGGACTTTACATAAAAGATAAGAAAGGTACCGAGAATATAGTGGCCAACCACTTATCTCGTCTTGAGCTTAAAGAGGCGGTTGACAATGAGAAATTTCCAATTAACGAGACCTTCCTAGATGAGCAATTAATGGCTATAAAATTTGTTCCATGGTACGCCAACATGGTAAATTATTTGGTGTCCAGAGTTCTACCAGCCGAGATGACGTATCAACAAAAGAAGAAGTTCTTCTCTGACTTAAAATATTATTTTTGGGAGGAAATGTTTCTATACCGGTAGTGCACGGACCAGATAATCAGGAGATGTGTGCTCAAGGAGGAGATGGAGAGCATATTCAGACACTGCACTCATTGGAAGCGGACGGCCACTTTGGTGGAGCAAAAACAATGGTGAAAGTTTTACAATGTGGCTTTTATTGGCCGACTATTTTAAAGACTCTTATTTTTGTTAATTTATGTGATCATTGTCAAATGGTTTGCAACATTTCTAGGAAACATGAGATGCCTTTAAACAATATTTTAGTGAATGAATTATTTGATGTTTTGGGTATAGATTTCATGGGTCATTTTCCATCCTCATATTCTAATAAATTTATTTTGGTGGCTGTAGATTACGTCTTTAAATGGGTGGAAGTGGTCGCCTTGCCAACCAATGATGCGAGGGTTGTAGTGAATTTCCTACGGAAGAACATCTTTTCCCAATTCGGCACTCCGAGGGCTATAATTAGTGATGGCGGGAAGTATTTTTGCAATCTTCAATTTAAAGTGCTACTGACTAAGTATGGAGTTACCCATCACGTGGTGATACCAAACCATCCTTAAACTAGCGACTAGGTCGAGATTTCTAATCAGGAGTTGAAGCGCATATTGGAGAAGACCGTGAGTGTCTCTCGGACAGACTGGGCAAGAAGGTTAGATGACATGCTATGGGCCTATCAGACAGCATTCAAAATACCGATCGGGATGTTGCCTTATCAGCTCGTTTATGGAAAAGCCTGCCATCTACCCATGGAGCTAGAATAGAGAGCCTATTGGGCAATGAGAACACTGAACTTTGATTTACAAGCAGCTGGCTAAAAGAGAATACTGCAAATCAACGAGACGGATGAGTTCCGCAATGATGCTTGTGAGAATGCCCGATTTATAAAGATAAAACTAAAAGATGGCACGATAAGCATATTATGAGAAGGGAATTCGAAGTCAGGCAGGAAGTCCTATTATTTAACTCAAGATTTAGACTCTTTCCGGGAAAGCTACACTCTCAGTGGTCGGGACAGTTTGTGGTGACCCATGTTTTTTCTTATGGGGCGGTTGAAATCTATCACGAGACAAAAGACATATTTAAAGTAAATGGACAGAGATTAAAACCTTGATGGAGACTTTAGCTCGGAAAAGTGTTTCATCGATCTCGCTAGTAATAAATGATGAAAGGATAATGTCTAGCTTTAGACTTTAAATAAAGCTCTTTTGGGAGGCAACCCAACTTTTTTATTTTATTCTATTAATTTTTTAGTTTTATTTTTGCTTAATATTCGTCTTTTGTTTTCATCTTGCAGGAATGAAGAGGCAAGGAGATCTCCAAGGAGTACACGGCTACACATTCAAGGGGAGCATCTCTTACCTTCTCTCATTCTTTGTTTTAGTTTTTCTTCATTTTTTCCATTGAGGACAATGTGAAATTTAAGTTTGGGGGGAAATGATATTATTTTATTTATATATAAAAATAATAATAATGATGATAAAAACAGTATGGTTTGATGAATAAAAAACCTATGATAAGAATTTGATTGAAATTGATTATACTTTTTAGAAAAAATTCTCATTGCTTAAGTCTAGTTGTTAATTCTTTACTTGATCTTACTTAATTTGATATTTTCTATGTTCAATAAATGCCTCTTATGATCATTAATCGTTTTGAGTACCTAGAGAAATTTTATGTGATTTTTGTGAATTTGTATGGTCTCAACTTACTCTAGAACTTGTTTGATTACACTCGAGGCAAAATGCTAGCCAGAATATTACTGGAGAAATGATTAAGGTATTCTTTGGATCGATTGAGCCTTTCAAGTTTACCCATTTATTATCTTTATCCTTAACCACCTCTTTGAGATTAATTGAATTATATTTTGGTTTTATATTTTTCTTTTTTGTAAACCCTTCCCTACCCTATTTGAGCTTAAACACTGATTTCTTTACCTTTGAAGAGAACTAAGTGTACACAAAATCACAGACTCACAAGAGTATGAAAGACAAGAGAGGTAGAAGGTCTACAAGTAAAGTTAATTGTAGCCATATTATCAAAATCATAAGTTTGGGGGTGTGAAAAGTCAACTCATCTATTGTGTGGCCGAGAAGAAAAGGCCGACGAGAGTCATACACAAAGGCAGTCAAAAAGGTATGGAATATTTCCATGATGACACAAAAAAAAAAAAAAAAGGAGTAAAAAGAGAAGAAAAGAAAGAAAATGTCTAACCTGCCGAATAGAGAGGTAAAGAGAGAGATACTTGAAAGTGTAATAAAAAGAAGTATGTTGAGAGATTTACAATGATTGAGAATAGATGTTTGTGTTAGAAGTGAGAATGCTCTATTTATTATGTTGATGTTCAAACTTAAGTTCTCTTACTTTGTTTGAATCTTGCATTTTCTTTGTAGCCCTCACCTTAACCTTACATTACAAGCTTAAGAAAGACCCTATTGACTTCTGGTAATAGTTTATGTTCTATATTAGTGGAGAGTGATTTGAAAAGCAAGTCTATGGAGTGTTTAGAGATCCATTATTTATTTACATGTTTGCATAAAACTATGAGGGGAGCTAATGATGAAGTGAGAATGATGTGTATGCATGAATGTGGAGATGGATAATACGGTGAAATTGAGTTTTGAATTAACATTTGGGACTTGATTGATCGTGAATGAATCCTTTAAATTATAAACTTAAGGCAATCTTTGAGACAATAAATTTTATGAATCAAAACAATGCTTGTTCTTCTTATATGTCTTTCTTTTCATAAATTTTAATTGTCTTTCTTTTCTTCTTTGCTCGAGGGTGAGCAAAAAGCTTAAGTTTGAGGGTATTTGATAAGTGTTATTTTATGTGATTTTTATCACTATTTTATTTATTAAAAGTGTCAGTTTTCCTTTAATTCTATTAATTTTATTTTATTTCTATATATTTTTCTTTTTTTTTCTTGGATTTAAAGGAATGAGAAGATTTAGTGCGAAATGAGAGCTTTTTGGTACAAAAGAAGATACTACGGATCTAGACCGACGAGAGGTAACGAGATCTGAAGAGAGCCAAGGAGATTTAGGCTAGGAGACTCAATGGTGAACAAAATTGGCGACAAGAGTTAGGCGATGAGCGAGATATTTTACCTCCTAGAATAGAAGACTTGGCAATAGGGTTCTATCATCCCGGTCGGGAGTCTTTCCTCTCGGTAGGCAAGAAGATCAGTTATATTCAGCACACACTTCATCTACCCGGTGGGACCCTTCCGAGTTCTGCAATCAATTTCCTGACTACCAAATCCTCCCGAGCTCTGCAATTCAAGCTGCATATCACTGAATTTTTCATTTTAGATAATCCCGTTATTCTAGAGATAATTATCTTTTATGTCAACATTTATCTTTAGAAACTATTTTTCAGATCTTTAGGTTAGATTGTAGCAGCATTTATCTTGTTTTAGGATTTGAGTTTTGACATCTATTTAATTCCGTCTCGTGGGATGAATATAGGGGAGTCTGAGTTTTAGTTTTCAATAGTCTAGAATTTATTCTTTAAGTTTCTTTCAAGGAGGCAGATCTGGGGGAGCAGAGGCGAGAGCCGCATGCTTCATCAACTGATTCTAACGAAGAAACACTAGTTTTATTGTTTTTCTTTTCAGTTTCATTATGAACTAATTTTATTTTCTAGAGTTTTGATGTAGTCTATCATTGAACACGCAATTTATATTCTAAATTATTTTATTTCAATATTTTCATGATTGAGTGTTTATTCCTTGCTCTTAATGCTTGCAATTTTCTAGCTAATTTTTGTTCAATCTATTGATTCGCAATGAGACCGAGAGGAGATTTGTGATTAAAGGTCTAAGATTAAACATCATTAGTTGAACAAAAGTAGAGATACTTTACCACAGTTAGTGTGATTTTCAAGAAAAATTCAAAGAACTTAATGAGTCTCCAATTAGTTAAAATTCACATAGAGGTATGAAATTATTAGTTGGAGATATTTTGGTATTGTTCGAGAGAAAATATTGAATAGTTAAGGGATTTTTATCATCAACTTGGGATAATTGAAATTCTATAACAAGAAAGAATAAATTGTGTGGGATTTGTTAGGTGAAATCAAACGTTCTAGATCTATTCTTGTTATCTTTAAAATCTTAATCTTAATGTTATTTTCTTCAGTTTAATTTAGATAATCTATTCTTCAAATTTCGATTTTCCAAATAATAACTAATTTAGTAAATTTTAGTACTCAATAACATAATTAATCCCTGTGGGTTCAACATCTATTTTTTCTTTAAAAACACTTTACTACTTGTTACGATTCTATGCACTTGCAGATATTTTTATGCGAACAAAGCTAAGGGCTCTCGGTTTGGTTCCAACTAATTTTCCTAAGGAAATGATTGGACTTTGGTTCTGTTTTTTGGAGGAATTTTTGCCAATGATTGATCTGGTCCATAAGTGATGAGATGATGTGTGATTGGTGAAATTACAAATGAAAATATGATGGAAATGGGTGGGCTAGGGGCTAGTTTGATGGAGTGCACATGGTGATGCACCAAGGTGCCGATTAATGTTTATTTGGGCATTGTCATGGATTTACTTCTATTGACATGTGTTGGGTTAAGTCTAAATTTTTAAATTAGTCTAAGAACAATCTAAATCAATAATGAAATCAACAAATTTTAGATCAACAATGTGGGAAACAAATTAAAGAAATATTAAGCTTAAAACATGGTTTAGAGGTCACTAATCATGTGTACGTTGATTAATGCTTCTTAGCTCAAGTTAGATGCTTACCCATGGTCAAGTGGGAACCTTAGGGGTGTGTGACACTTCTTGGGCTTGAGGTCAACCAATGGTATGGTGTATGTGGGCTTTAAATATAAGTGTTAAAATGGAAGACAATGTTTTTGGGCTTTGATGGGCTTGTGGGCCATTTGTGTAAGTCTCTTAGATGTGGCCTTTTTGTGTGGGTTATTGAGTGGTCCTGATGTCGAGATTTGAGAGCTTATCTAAGACCTCAAAGGCCTACTAAGATTGGTCCAAAGAGCATGTCTTTCCAAAGTTGGGCCAAAAGCCTCTACTATTACTAAGTTAGGCCCAAAGGCTTCATGCCTTCAACACAATTGAGCCTAATTTCTAAGGTTTTCCAAGAAAGACCTACAACTTCATAAATTCTAATGGGTCTAGACTTATGACACATATTCTTAGCTCATCTCATCCTTACTTATTGAGGGCCATTAATTAAGCACTCTTGGGCTTATACCTAAATCCATCCATACTTAGTCCTTTTTGCTAAGCCCAATAATAATGCTAAGTGTCATTCTACTATTGGGTTCTTGGAAATTAATCTAAAATAAAATATAATATTAGAACCCTTCCAATAATTCTAACTAAAATAAAAAAATGTGGTTCTTAAGTTAAAAAATAATCCCTAAGATTTTTCCAAAAATAATATAATCATCATCTTGCACTAACTAGGATTAAGGGAGTTAAGGTCAAGTTTTAATGGACCTTTCAAGTGGGGTGTTACACATAGTCTTGATATATTTACACTGTGAAGATTTAAGTCCAAAGACACCTTCATTAAAGCAATCTATTTTCGTCAAAATGCACAAAATACCATATATAAATATATATATGTATTATTTGAAATAGTGGGGGAATGTTAGAATCTGTGAATTAAAATAAAATATTATTTTGAGTATTTCAAAAAATTATATGGAATAATTTAATTTGTCATATATGGTATCATGTGCATTGATGGAGAAATATGTCATTGAGATAAAACGGACGTGGGAACCCAGACCTTTCACATTTGGAGAAGGGATGGTCGAGGCACTTTTAAGTTAAAAATAATTCTTTTAGCATTAGGCGAGCAAGTGTATATGGGCAAGGAATATCTTCTTTTAGCATTAGGAAAGCAAATGTTATGTAGGCAAGGAACAAGCCGATCGAGCAAAGTGAGAGCAATTGATGAGTACTGAGCGAATGAGTAAAGTGGAGAATAGAATACCGAGTAAAATGAACATGGCCTGGTGAATAATGAGTTAGATAAGATGTTGGGCTAACAATGGCCTAGATGAGCAGAGTAATAGGTGGACAAGGGTGAGTAAACCATCTGGGCGAGCAATGACAAGGGTGAGTAAGGGGTAGGCGGGATTAGCACCAGGCGAGCCATGCGTGAAGGCAAGCAAGTCAAGATCGAAGCAAGCAATGGTTAGGTGGTCGTTATACGAGGTAAGCAATTTCAAGGGAACATGTTCCTCGCCCTAGCTTCCATCCGAGCTAAAGCTTGGAGTTCATTTCCCACACTATATTAAGAAGCCGAGCAAAATGTTCAGAATTTGTTTACCCACACTTGAGATGGAAGCCCAAGCAAATGCTCGGGAATATATTGCTCATGCTCGGAAGCAACTCAAGAGTGCTCGGAAGTGACTCGACTCGACCAACTGCTCGAAAGCATGCGGGCACTCTCTTGGAAATCTTTAGACTCCAAGACATCGTTTTGAAAAAGGCACTAGCAAGCCAGGGGTGGTCACGGACTCCACATCCACGCGCACTTTACCCCCAACCATCCGCAACTGGCTTTAGACACTTTTTCGCCACGTGGGTGACATTCGCAAGCGGCAGGCCTGAGCCTCATCCTCCTTGGTCAAGCCCCTGACTCATGTCAGAACACATCCTTACCTTATCTGTCTCCCCCTTCATCCAGCATACACCTGGACCGACGATTACTTGCCAACCAACAGACCAACCCGTAATGGGTGAATTGTGCACCCACGAAGATGACTTCCTTTTATTCCACACCGCTCAATCTTCTCCCCACACTTTTTTTATGGAACCCAGAACCCTTCTCTCTCTCTCTCTCTCTCTCTCTCTCTGCTCTTACCTCTACTCCAAAGAAGAAACCTTAACTTCTAAAGCTTAAGCCGCACCATTTCACCTTGCTAACCATCTCTTTTACTCATTCTCTCATAGTTTCGAAGCTTCCTCTTTCTTTTCCCGCGCTCTCCCACTCTCATTCAACCCCGAAAGCACCCTCCACTTCCAAAGTTCTAGACTTAAGCTAACAAATGTGCCAGGATAGCAGTAGCACTAGCAGTCTTGGTGTAAGTTTAGAACATAAATGACCGGCCAAAAGACATCACTGCTCGAAGTAAGTGACTCCTTCAATAGTGCTTACAATGTGTGTAGAGTATGTTGTTTGCTTGTAACTAAGTCATACACATGGTCGTTACCTGCAGTGTGGCAAGGGTAGCGGCCAGGGGTGTGTAGATGACCATTTTAGGAGAGGTCGTGGTGCACACATTAAAATGAAAATTGTGTTTTAGTATGGTTATCAAGGATATGGGAGGGCCTCCTCGGATGAGTTTATGGTTATTGGAGAGTCGGGGGTTCTCGGATGATGAACTATGTTTTAATGTTTGTGAGCAAGGATTACGCAAGTAATTTGCAAATGCTCAATGAATATATCTCCAGGACAACTTGTCTTAATATAATACATGGCTGTAGCTAATTAAGGAATACATAACTATAAATAGAAGGTGCTATACATATTGATTGACATAGAGAGAAATCCGTGATTAACATGATTCATGCGGATTCCCTTATACGACCACTCAAAATTAAAGTTCTATAAGCAACATTAATTTTTCCATGCAACCAATTGAAGTGAGACTGAGCGAGAGGCTTTGTTAGTAAATCTGCAAGCTGATCATCCATGTGAACATGAGCAATGTGCAATTGACCACGACGAACAAAGTTACGTACAAAGTGAAGGTCAATGTTAATATGTTTCATCCTGGAATGAATAACAAGATTGAGACTGAGCAGGGTAGCACCAACATTATCACAAAGAAGCAGTGGAGTTTCACATAGCTTAAGACCAAGTTCATCAAGAAGAGATTGAATCCAAGCAATATCCAAAGCAATAGTGGACTTGTGATCATCAAGATCACCCCCCCAGTCGGCATCATAGAAGCCATGAAGAATGGGATTTGTTTGTTTGACATAGCGCAAGAGCCATTTAACATGTATCCAGTGCGTGACTATAGGTTTGTGCATGAACTGAACAAGGCGTTTTACCACGAAATATCTAGGCAAGTAAGTGGTAGGTATTGAAGGGAACCTATCGTGTGTCTTTTGTATTCAGTGGCATCACAACTTGCAGTACCATTGTTAAGTAAGAGCTTAGCATACACAGACATTGGAGTTTGAACCTCCTTGGCACCAGCCATCTTCAACTTGGTAAAAAGATCATGAACATTTTGAGAAAGGAACAAACCTTGCTAGACCGGAATGACTTACACCCGGAGAAAATAATGCAGGTCACTCAGTTCCTTCAGAGAAGATTTATCGCTCAAAGACTTGATGACATGGTGCAAGAATTGACTGTTATTGCCTGTGAGGATTAAATCATCGACGTACACCAGGACGTAGAAAAGAATCCTATCATGATTAAAAATGAACAAGGAGCTATCAGACTTTGAATCAAAGAACCCCAACTCTAAAAGTCCAGAACGTAGTGCATTGTACCAGGCCTAAGGAGCCTGCTTGAGACCATAAATTGATTTTTGTAGAGCACAAACATGGTGAGGGTGGGACTGATCAATGAAACCAGCAAGTTGCTGCATGCATACTTTCTCAGTTAGGTGACCATGAAGAAACACGTTGTTGACATCAATTTGTTTGAGTGGGCAAATGTTGGACAGAGCTAGTGAGAGGATTCCGAATAGTTGTTGATTTTATAACCAGGCTGAAGGTCTCGATATAATCCACACCCGGGCACTGATTGAAACCTATAGCGATGAGTCGTGCCTTGAATCTGTCCACTGTGCCATCAGGATGACGCTTAACTCGGAACACCCATTTACAAACAATCAAGTTAGAAGCAGAAGTGTAACAACCCGATCCTAAATTTATTATTTTATCAGATTATTAGAGTTTTAGATTTGAATTTTAAATCTTGTTTCTATCCTACGACTTTCACGGCAACAACTTGCACGGGAGATATGCATTCTCAAACTCATGCGCTTTCACGTCTCTTTTTCTCTAGGGTTTTCCTTTTTGGTTCTCAACCAGCTAGGCCTATAAATATCGATAGCCTCTGCCCAGCCGCACTCGGCCCCTGCCCAGAATTTACCGCCACTGCACTGGCATTTGGATCAAGAGAAAACACTACCCAGCCACGCAAATACCGTAGCATCAGCGCTGCTCCTCCCCTTGCAGTAACACCACCATCACCCGCGTTCCTCCGTGGCGACTCCATGCTGCTCAGAAGACGCCGATGCCACCACCAGCCACCTTAGAAGACACTGGACCATCCCCAGCCGCGAAGACACGCCGCAGCAGCCATGGACGTGAAGGCCGAAGCCTCTGTTTTGCACTTCCGAAACAGAGCAACCGAACCACTGTTTTGCCGGAGTCCACCCCAGAAGACATCGGAGCACCACCCACGGTGCCAGAAACCGCCGACCAGCTCTTCCCCGTGGCATCTACTCCATCCCGGTTGGCCTTCGACCCTCAGCCACCCAGCTCTGTGCGTGCGCCTCCCTCTCTCTCGGTTGCACTGCCGCATGGTTCTTTTCCTTCGGCGTCGCACCACCACAGTCGAGCCCCCAGTCGCGCCGCCGTGACCCCCGCCAGCAACCCAGAACCGCCGCACGTCAGCTTATCTCTCGGTGAGCCCTTGCTTCGCGCGTCTCTCTCTCCCGAGCTCTCTGTTTTTCTGCTGCAGAGTATATATATTTACGTATTTGCTTTAGGTTTCAGTTTACTAAGTGTTAGTAGATGAAATTACAAGTATGCCCTTTCTAATCTAGTATCTTGAAGCAGTGTTTTTAAGTATAATTATATTTATAACCTTACGTTTAAGTATATGTTAATTATGTATATTGTTATGTCATTTTTAATTAAAGTTGAGTTTAATATTTCAAGTTGAGTTTAATTTTGTTAAGTAAATATATTAGTCAAATGCTCTTTTTATTAAGAAATTGTTTAAGGAATTTAAAATGTGTTTTGAAGTACATCATGAAGCCTATTATTTTAGTTAGTTTTCTTTTACCTATTTAGTCAGACTTTAATGAAATTATTATGTTATATTTTAAAAAGAATTAAGGAATATGTTATGAGTTTTGAATAATATTATGATTAAGTCTACTTTTATTAATCGAAGGCTTTCACCAATTATTTTAGATTTATATATATTTATATACAGTTAAATTATATTTGAAAGATTAGATATCATATTTCAGCAGTAAGAGTTGTTAATTTATTTTGAACGATTTATTTAAATGATATTAATATTTATTAGATTTCTTATAAGATTTAATCATTATGTTAAGAAATGAAACTTATTTTAAGCATTGAAGTTTTATGACGTATTTTAAATAGTTCAAGTATTCTACTAAGTTTTAATATGTTATCAGTATTTTAAGTAATTTAAATACTAGGATTTATTGATTATAGTGTTAAACAAAATATTTGTTTGACTACCTTTTAGAATTCTGAATTTAGTTAAGTAAGATATTAGTATTTATTTTAGTTCCAAACAATTTAGTGATAGTTATTTTTTTGAATATAGGTCTCAAGTTACGAAGTTTTATTCAAGGAGAAACGCATCGAGGTAAGTAAATTCGATCATAAATTAGGATCATCACAGTTAGCTTATATGTATGTATTATTCAAGCCAGTTCTTTGATAGCCATTATTTATGAACCGCTCATGTACAAGCATGTCATCCAGCATAGCATATGATCATGTCATTCCGCATCATGTTTCAGTTTCAGAAATTATAGTTATGTATGTATTATGTCATGCATCTCATGTGTATAAGACACATAAGCCATCTTAAATTCAAGTGTAAGATAAAAATCAGATCAGTTAATAAGATGGCCATTCAGATGCATGGTACCAATGCAGTTCAGTTTCAGGGTGGTGTGCAAGCCACGAACTCAGTCGTGGTCCACCATAGTATGCTAGAATACTATCAGCAGTTCCCCTTGCTGCAGCGGGATGTGGGGCTGGTGCACAACCTTACACACAGGGTTAAGTGTGTTGGCCAGTCAGATAAGTAAGATAAATCAGTCAGTTAGTTCAGATAATTCAGTCATACATAGCATAAGCATTAGCATGAACAGTCATGAATTTTAAGTTCAGCATGAAAGTTCTTATGAAAATTTTATGTTTATTATGTTTTCGTTATGATAGATTTCTTACTGAGTCATCGACTCATTTTAGTTTATTTTCATGTTTTTAATTACCCAGGTGAAGATGATGATTACGAGCAGGCAGGCCAGGAGTAGAAGGAGCATTTTAGTTTTGTTCAGACTTTTTAAAATAAAATGTGTCTTTTATGATGAATTTATTCAGTTATTTCTTTAATGTTTTTGGGAAGACATTTTTTACTAGACCTTTTATTTCATAATAAATTACTTCAGTTTATTTTTCAATTATGAAATTAGAGAATCGCTTGCCGGGTTATTTTTCATGAAAAATACGTGACACACCTAGCCTACGGGAAGGGGGTGTTATAAGAAGATTTAGGGACAAGACTCCAAGTTCCATGCGAAACCAAGGCAATGAATACATCTGCCATAGCTTTACGCCATCGAGGGTCCTAGAGAGCCTGAGAGACACAAGTTGGCTCTAAGGTTGGTGTGAGAGGGTGCTTGGTAGTAATCGAGAGTTGCTTAGGGCAAAAAATATTGTTCTGAGCTCGAGTAACAGTGGGATGAGTGCGAAGAGAGGGTGCTAGTGCTATGGGCAGTGGGGACTCATAGCAAGATGAGTTACTAGCAGTGGAAGAAGAAGACATACTTGGAGCAGAGGACGGAGTCAAGACCGCATGAGCATCAGGTGCAGAAGGTGTGATAGGAGGGTCATTTGAGGGAACAATGTGAATCGGAGGAACAGAAGGAGGTGGTGGACCTGCAGAACAGGGTGTAGGAGCAGCCACATGAGCAATAGGTGTTGCATTTGTGAAGGGAAGAAGATTTTCACCGAAAAGTGACGTGACGAGAGAGATACAACCTACTCGTATGGAGATCCAAGCATTTGAAAGCATGTTGAGTCAGGGAATAGCTAAGAAAAAAACACAAGGTTGGGACTTTGGTTGAAGTTTATTTGTGCGATAAGGAACAAGCCAAGGTTAACACTGACAACCAAAGGTGTGCAACTTATGATAATCGAGAGCAAGAGAGTAGGAAGGTGATTAATAAGGTAAACTGTCGTGGCCAAGCCATAGGACCAGTAGGTAGATGGAATTGAGACATGATGTAAAAGGGTCATACCCGTTTCGACAATATGTCAATGGCGACGTTCGACAATTCTGTTTTGCTGGGGAGTATACGGAGTAGTGGTATAATGGCTGATACCACGGGCAGCCAGGAGGGATATAAGTTTGATAAATTCACCACCGTTGTCTGAATACAAGCTTTTAATTTTTCTGGAAAGTTGATTTTCAACCATAGTGGTAAATTGGACAAAAATAGAGCTCACATCCGATTTATTCCTCATAGGATAGAACTAGCAATACTTTGTGAAATGATCAACAAGAAGTACATAATATCTATAGTCACCAACAGAGGGAACCATGGAGGGTCCCCAAACATCGGCATACAAAAATTCAAGAGGGCATTACTTTTAAAGGAAGTAAGACTAAATGACAATTTATGCGACTTATTGCATTGACACGAAATACATGACAATGAGGACTTAGAGAATGACATAGGTAAGGCATAACTACGAAGTAGAGATGACAAAATCTTTGGAGTGGGATGCCCAAGTTGATGATGCCAATGATCGAAGGAAACACGAGTTCCAACCAAGGTTATAGCATGAGCATGAGGCAAGGAGGAATGCAGGACCACAGGATAAACACCACCTTCACACCTATCGTGCATGAGCATCGCTCTTGTCATCCGACCCTTCACAAGGTAAAAAGAGGGATGAAATTCAACAATAACATTGTTATCATGAGTAAACATGTGAATTGAGATCAATTTTTTTTGTGAATAAGGGGAACATGCAGGGTTTCTTTTAAAGCAAGAGAGTGCGAAGGGGACGAAATGATGGTCGAACCGATGTTAGCAACTTGCAAACCTATACCATCTCTAAGAACAACCTCATCTTGTCCATCATATTTAGAGTGAATTGAGAGATTAGCCAGATCAGACATAATATTATGAGAAGCAGCGGAATCAAGAAGCTATTTTCCATTTGTTGGAGCCGAAGAAGTAGCACAATTTGCAGCAGGTTGGGATTGTAGTTTGACACAATTTTTTGCAGTGTGACCAGGCGGATCACATATTTCGCACATAACATAGGACTTCTTCAAGGAGGATTTGTTGTATGAGTTTTGCTTGGAGCGGTTCTTGCTATTTTTAACTGAGCATTAGATGGCTTCTGTTGAGAGGAATTGGCTATGACAACCAGGGTTGAAGCATTTCCATCCATGCGTTTGATGTAATGTTATGACCAATCAACAGATCATGTAATTTCGTAAAAGACAGGGCAGATTCTCACTTGCAAATAGGAGCCACCATATCTCAAAACTCCAAACCAAGGCCATTAAGCACATATAACGTCAAATCATCATTCGAAACTGGTGCATCAATCAAAGACAATTCATAAGTGATCACCTAGACTGCATGAAGAAACTCAGACACCCTGTGGAAATGCCGTTGAATAAGGGTCAGATCTTCTTTTAGCTGCATAATCTGAGCCCGAGATTTGGTGGCAAATAAGCGGGCTAGATGCTGCCAAGCATCGCGACTTGTGGTTGTCATAGCAATGAGAGGCATACTGGCTTCAGAAATTGAAGCAAAAATGGCATTTAGCAGTAATTGGTCTTGTCGGTACCAGTGGGCATAACGTGCCACAATAGATGTAGAAGAACCAGTAGTAGGTGTAGGACACCGAAGGGTGCCATCCAAATATACCATCAGATCATAACCAATGAGAATGGTTAGAAAGGTTGCACGCCAGGAAGGATAATTTGAGGATGCAAGTTTGTAAGGCAATTGGCTGGAAGTGTTGATGGTAACGAGAGGCAATTCAGACGCGGTGTTGGAGCCATCCGACACTGGAGAAGGAGTGGAAGTAACACTGGACGACATGGGTTTAGGAAAAACCTTTTGTTCTTATGAGAGAAGAAGCTCATGATACCATATAGGGATTACACAAGTAATTTGGCAAATGCTCAATGAATATATTTTCATTACAACTTGTCTTAACATAATACATGGTTGTAGCTAATTAAGGAATACACAACTATAAACAGAAGATGCTATAAACATTGATTGACATAGAGAGAAATCGGTGATTAACATGATTCATGCAGATTCCCTTATATGATCATTGAATGTTTGGGATCATAACTACTGTGTTAAAGTATATAAGTGTGTGTGTGTGTGTGTGTGTGTGTTTGTTGCTTGGGTTGTTATAGTTTCTAAACTCAATGGCATAATTTGTTTTGCTTAGGAAATCTATAGGTTTAAGTTAAATGTCTTGTGTTCAAATTTCTCTTGGATATAAGGTTAACTGGTTGCTACGGTTTTAAGTTCATTTACATCTTTGTGTTGCTCAGAGACTCTCTATGACTTATGCAAAATGATTGGTGTTCAAAGTACTCATGGCTTGCGGCTAATTGTTGCTTGGTTCCTAATATTTTTCCTTTTTAGGCTTTAGGCTCCCTGCTCGGGATGAGGTCAGATCTAGTTTCTTACGTATATTGCTTATAGTTTGAATATGATTATGAAATTATATTTTATATATTGTTTCAAATTTGTAAGAATACTATTTGAAGCGTCATGTTCTATATGCACATTTTCATTGTCTCTAAATGCATTGTATTATCTGTCAAAGTTTGCAACTTACTGAGATTTCGAGAAATCTCATCATTGTAGTCCCACTATGATTTCACTCCTCAAAATCGTAGACTTTAATGCAAATGTAGGAGATAATGGCACGTATGAGCAAGAAGACCTAGTATAGCCGGAGTAGGATGGGGGCCTGTCCTCGTTTGGTCCATTATTACTATGATGATGTTTAAGTTGTTTGAATTAAGTAATTTGGTGTGAATTATGAATAGTTTATAATGTCGAGTTTAATTATTTAATCTTTCTCTAGTATTCATGTTAGAAGACATAATAGATGCCATGATTATTCTTCACTGTGGATTTTTTTATACATGCATATGCCGAGCCTATGAGTACACAAGTTTTTCACACAACACAAAGAGTGTGACCCATGCAGTACACATTCCAAAAGATGTTGCTCGCCTAATGAGCGAGAAAGGCTGAAAATGATACTCACCATATTTGTCTCGAACGAAAATTGCTCATCCAGAGAGATGATTGCTTGCCCTGAGCAATAAATGAAGTTAATAAGAACATGGTGAACACTTTAGTGCGGTCTACTTAAAGTTAGTCGTTTCTAACCATTGGAAAAGATCATGATTAATTCAGAAATCTAAGATTTAAGACTAGGTTTCATGATGCAAGTTATGATCAACATTAAGTGGCCTCAATAATGACTGTTATGAAGATTTTTCAAGTCATTACCTTATGATCGCAATAATTTGAAAAGGCCGACTGATCAATATTTCTCCATCCCGAAATTCTCATAAAAGGGTATTTTTTTAATTGTTTTGAGTAGTGTTGATTGAACAATGAACCACAGAGCTTTCATTGTGTCCTGGTAACAATGTTTTCAAAACAATATAATATCAAAAGTGGAAAAAATATGTGGTAAAGAAATTGTCGTTACGATCACGCCTTGAAGCTTACTTCAATATTCAATTACCACTGGCCTTTGTCATTTCCCAAACCTCTTATATACATTTGCAACAAACTCTTCAAGTCTTCTCTCATGCATATGAACATTAGCCTTCCCCTAACCAAACCTACACGTTTGGCAAGCCTTCATGCTTTACTTGCTTTGAAAAATGCATGCATCAATCATCACGGTATTTGGCTTAATGTTTTTTTTTTTTTAAGGTAAAACAAATTCCATTCATTCACAATGAGACATTATAACACCTGAGACATATAACGTACAAGCCAACTACTGCTTTTAAAATTTTCTAATACACAAATTTCTTTGTGACTGACATGGTCTAGTCCATTGCTATAACTCTCTATAGACAAACCATCTAAAAGACAACACTCTGTCCTAAGACAGATTTAACAAACTTGACATTATGTCCTAAAACAGAATTAAATAACCCCACACTCTGTCTAAGACGGAGTAGAGGACACTCTATGGACAAAAATCCAAGAGATTATGTGTTTTTATTTTATTTTAACCTAAAACAAAGATACATGGGAAAATAACGAATTACAGGTTGAAAAGTTGTAGATCCGCATTTTCAACTTTAGAGGAAATAAAAAATGCATACACCAAGACTGTGGTGGCTCATGAGGGACACGCGCCACCCTGAAAGTACGACAAAATATCAGGTTTGAAGAAACCGATGGCCCTGGTCCTAGAAAAGCCGCGCACAGCGGCGATAGAGCTCCCCTTGCGGTGGCGCTTGAATGTCACGCGCGCACTTTGGGTTGTGCGTGTGGCTCACGCGCCGCTCCGTTTGACGAGGTTCTTCATCTGTCTGAAGGATCGGCACCTTGAGAATCTTGTGGTGGGGCATGTGATGGTTGCCTGACTCCAAAGAACAACAGATCTGCATTTTGCCCTACTGTGAACAAAAAAGCAAACAAAACCAGAAAAATAAAAGAAAAACTAGAGAGAAGAGGGAGGAGGGATGAGGGAGGAATGGAAGAGGGAGGGAGCAGCCAAAGCTCCAACCCCCTCCTCTGGTCTAAGTTTTTTGAGGGGGGTGGCTATGTAGAGAGAAAAGGGTATTTGGCTTAATGTTAACTCATCACTCTGAACCATATAAAGTACAATCATGTCCAAGCCATGCACTTCATATCCAGCCTTTTCCTTCCACATTTATAATCTGCACCTATTCTACTATTGGGAACAAAATAGGTATGTAATGTGGCGATTTAGCATTTAAGGTATTTAAACATCTTAAAAACCATAGCATGGTCGAAACACATAGGGTATAAAAAAAAATCATTTTTCATAATTTTTCCTCATCCATCTTTCTTTAACACATCCTAGACTAAAGCATACGCATATACCCTTCATCTTTCTAATTTTTATGAAGTCCATTTTTATGTGTCTAGATCTATGCTTAAGTGCTAATTAAACTCTTACCTATTGAAGCCTCCCCCCTTAGCCAAAACGTGTGTTCATCTTCCTATGAAAGTACGTTTTCATATTCTATCACACACACACATTTGATCTCTTGATATTGTAATGTGATATTTGATATAAAATCTTCAACATATGGTCAAAGGAAACAAAAATGGATGAAACATTGACTAGGCCAAAATACATTATGTAAAAACCCCACCAAAACATGTCATTGTTTATATAATGTTAGAAAGCACAACGAAATACCTCAAGCACAACTTATTGAGTTGCTCCACAAGTCTATACAGCCTGAACAAATAATTCAGCAAATCCCAAGACTCTCCTCTTGGTGGTGAAGTGTACTACGTAGAATAAACTAGAGTAATACTCAACACATCCACAACCTAGATACGTTTTCAAGAGAGAATAAAAGAGATATTCTGTAATTTTTTTTAGGATTGTTAGAGAATCATCCAAGGGGGAGATATATATAGCCTTCCCCTTAATCACTACAATAAAGTGGTCGTTGCCACTTTTATTCTCAAGTATGTAACGCATGACCATTAAGACATGTGTTACATGCCGTTACGGCATACAAGGGGTTTGTCCATGTGGGTGCCCCTCCATCTTACATCTCCCACTCGCACACAGTGGACATGACCAAAGGTTTGCATCTTCCTAACATTCCCAATCTTGGTCATACAAGTAAAAAGGTTGTGCGACCACCAAGCACACCTGCAAAAAGAAAGGTGGGTGCCCTATACCAAATCCCTCCCAGGGAAGACCAGCATAGCAACATCCCTAAAGTGTCTTATCATGTTCTAGACTCATTCGATCGCATCAGAGCAAGCATTTTTGAATCCTCTTGAGTTCAACAAAATTCAAAACAATGCTTGATTACCTCCAAATCATTTCGATGTGTTCACAACCTTAGTTGCTACCAATGTGTAATGTCATAGTTCGATGTCGACAAATACCATCGAAGATATGATGTCGAAGAGTCTTCCATTTGCCCTCTTATCGTTCAACTTTGGTAAAAAATCGCTTTCCCAGCAATGCCCCTTTAGACCTTATCAATCATGGTCATAGACAACAAGCCAAAGTAGCAGATGTCACACCCTCCATCTTATGATATAGTCAAAGGTAAATAAATGACACTTAATAAAATATGAGATTCACACAGGGAGAAAGAAGGGAACCGTTTACTCACTTACTCATTTGGTCAAATAAGCACATATAGTATGAAATATATGCTATGGTGGATTTTTCTTCCTCAATGTCTCTTCCTCAAAGAGCATATGTCTATATCAACACTGTATAGATCTTAGTCTTGTCACTCCTTAAGCGTCTAACCCGAGTTCTTCTTTTTGCTCGCCTTTAAGGGGTCAAAGAGGATATCGCATCTGGCCAACCACAGGTTACATGGATTGTAGGGGTACCCATGCATGGTCTTCTCAATACAATAGATCTTATCTTAGCTCCCACTAAGGTGACATATCTTTTTGTTAACCAACTTATTCCCTTGGACAAGTACTTAGGAACACAATGTCTCATCTCCACTCGCTACTCAAGCGCCAGAGGTGATCACCTGTGTGAGCGGTTGATCTAAGCCTGTTAACATAACTTGTGTGTGTATTCGGAGAATAATACGATAAAGACAAGAACTAAATAAAATCATATTGCATTAATATCCCAAAGAAAGTTTACATCTCAATGTCAACTGAAACACAAATTACATTCACAATCTACTCAGTCCTAGATTCCTAATATGAGCCACAAAAACATTTCTTGCTATAGGCTTTGTCAGGGGATTAGCAACCATGCGACTCGTAGAAAGGTGTTTCAGGACCACTTTCTTTTGCGCCACCATGTCTTTGTTGTAGTGATATCTAATATCTGTGTGTTTGGTTCTTCCATGATACTTGAAGTCCTTAGCATATGCGAAAGCGGCCATGATATCGCAGAATATCATCACTGGATCTTAAGTATCCGTGCCAAGGTCTGGATACTTGAGGAACCTCCGTAACCAAACAACTTCTTAAACTGCTGTTGAACAAGCTATGTATTTTGCCTCCATGGTGGATAAGGCTATACAAAGTTGTTTCTTGTTGCTCCATGTAATGGCACCATTGTTGAGCAGAAAGACATACCCAGTGGTTGATTTGCGCTCATCTAGGTCACTGCCCCAATTAGCATCGTTGTAACCTCTCAGCTACAAATCTGCCCTTAATAGCATAACACATAGTCCCCAGTTTTCTTGAAATATCTTAGAATCCTCTTGATTGCTTTCCAGTGAGTTAGTCCAGGGTTAAATTGGAATCTATTCACTAAGCCAACTGCATAGCATATGTCTGGCCGAATACACATCATTGCGTACATCAGGTTGCCCATAGCATTAGCATAAGGGACACGAGCCATCTTTTCTACTTCTCTTTGAGTCTTAGGACACATCTCTTTAGACAAGCTCTCGCCTCTAGCAATAGGGGGTGTCAATGGGTTTACATTCACTCATTTAGAAGCGCTTGAGAACTTTCTTTATGTAAGTCTGTTGGGACAAACACAAAAATTTCTTTGACTGATCTTTGTTGATCTGAACTCCCAAAATGTATTCTGCCTCACCCATATCTTTCATCTTTAAATTGAAGGATAACCACTCTTTTGTGGAAACTATCAACCCTTTGCCATTTCTAGCTAGTAGTATATCGTTAACATATAATGATAACATAATGAAGCTCTTCTTGGGACCTTTTGACATAGACACAATGGTCCTCCATGATCATCGTAAACCCATTCGAGAGAATGACTAGATGGAATCTAAGATACCATTGTCTAGATGATTGCTTTGGGTCATATATAGATCCTTTGAGTTTGCACACCTTGCACTCTTGACCTTTGACCATAAAGCCCGTGAGTTGATCCATATAGATTTCCTAATCTAGTTCTCCATTGAGAAATGTTGTCTTAACGTCCATCTGATAGAGTACAAAATCCATGTACGCTACTATAGCTAGAATCAGGTAAATTGAGGCAAACTGTAGCACTAGTGAAAAAGTTTTCTCATAGTCTATAGCCACCTGTTGGGTATATTCTTTCGCCATTAAGTGAGTTTTGTACCTTTCTATTGATCCATACGACTTGTGCTTTACCTTTAGAACTCATTTGTTCCCAATAGCCTTGCGCCCAGACTGTAGATCTACCAAATTCCAAACCTGGTTAGTCCTCATAGATTCTATCTCATCAGTTAGTATTTTCATCCACTCATCTTTAGTAAAAGATGAGAGAGCCTCATAAATTGTACTAGGTTCATCATCATCTTGTAGAGCTACCATGAAAGCTTCCATTTAGTCTCAAAACGACGACGGGAAACACTTTCACATGTGCTTCTACGAGATTGAGGTTGTTGTGGCTGATTAACAATTGGTGTGCTCCAACTCGGAGGCAAGTCACTCTCACAATTTGTAAGAGCTTGAAGAATTTCTTCCTCATTCTCAACTAAACCCCTTGAAGCACCTTCCTCTTGACCCACAATCTCATGGAGTTCCAAACTCATATCAACCTCACCCCTACTTGAAAACTCATCCTCTATGAAATCCAAATCTCGTCACTCAATTTCAGTCACAGTTCCATTAGTTTCTTCACCTATTGGCACATACCCTTTAGAGTGTTCTGAGTACCTTATAAAGATGCAATTCTTTCCTTCAGGGCCTAACTTCTCATGTTTATGGGAAACATCGTGAACGAAACCTGTTGAATCCCATGGCCACAAGGTACTCAAATTGGATTTGTCGCCAGTCCATAGTTCATATGGGGTGGAAGATTCTGATTTGGAGAACACTTCGTTAAGAATGTAGGCAATAGTCAAAAGGCATCCCCCAAAATGAAATTACTAGGTTTGCTTGTGTCATTATTGACCTAACCATCTCAAGCAGTGTTCTATTTCTCCTTTCTACTACGCCATTTTTTTGTGGCATGTTTGGCATTGTCAACTGTCTTTTAATTTTTTTTTTTAATTTTTTTTTAATTTTTTTTATCATAGAACCTTTTAAATTGCTCAGAAAGATATTACGGTCAGTCCTCAGAGTTTTTAAGCTCTTGTCTAACTGATTCTCAACCATTCTAAGATATCGTCTAAAGCACTACAATGCTTAGACTTATGGGAGATTAAGTAGTCATGATCATAACATGAAAAATCATCTATAAATCTGATGAAGTAGACACCTAAGTGTAAAGACCCTCACACTCATTGGACCATATATGTTTGAGTGGACTAATTTCTCTTAACTCTCCCATAAGACAATGTTCACATGTGGGCAATGTGACCATAACGAGATTGCCTATAAGGCCTTCTCTAGCTAACCTAGTCATTCTTTATATGATCAAGCCTAGCATGCCATTTATATGAATCCAAATTATCATATGTAGAAAGAAAATCAATAGTCTCATTCATACTTGAATAATCCAAATCCATTATCGCCGTCTGGTAGAAAAGCACAACCATAAAAAATATTTCTCAAATATAAGGAAACACCATTGTTTTCAAATACAATCCAAAACCCAAGTCTTAATAAAGTAACTACAGAAAGTAAGTTTCGTTGGATCTCCATAGCATATAGCACATTGTGGAGAAATAGAGTGCGGCCGCCCCGCAAGTCCAACTAGTAAGTACCAAGTCCTAGCACCTCCACGCCATTCCCCCACCTTGATATCATGACTCTCGGCTGGAATCTAACGATACTCCACAAAATCGACTTGATCTTGCGCTATGTACTCGATCGCTCTGAAATCAACAGTCCACACAGGATATGAATGAGCAACCATCACATGGCTAGTTACAAAACCAATGAAAGAATAGTCAGAGTGTACCTTCTTCGGCTCAGTGCAATCACGAGCGAAGTGGTCTTTCTTTCCGTAGTTGAAGCACTTTAACTTTGACTTGTTCTTCTCGCTCTTACCTCTCTTGCTGACCCTTTACCCCTATCTTGGACTTCTTGCACTTGGGCCTAGATGCCTTGCGCAAACTAGACTCAACCATATAGGCCGAATGTTTGGGTTTAGCAGCATCTAGACGCTCAGCTTCAAGCTCCAAGTGACAAGAGACATCATCAAAGTCCTTGATGTTCTCATTGTGCATCAGATTCTGGCTCATTGTACCCAAGAATTTGGTAGTGAGCATATCACTGTTTGGACTTGTTGCTCATCAATCAGTTATTTCCTGCCATCTTGAGTTTGCAAGGATAGTTACCTTAGTGTTTTTATCATAACTTTTGACTCACATATCTGATTGATGGGATTCTTGATGCGTTGGAAAGCTATCTTAAAGGGCTAAAAATATCTGATAAGGATGTTTCCATTCTTACTCCTGAAGCACATACGCAGCTGCCAATCTAAGTCCTAAAAGTTAGGCAATTTGTTTATATGAGAATTAGGGAAACGTTAGGGTCTCTTTTATACCCGAGAGAAGGATATAATTAAGGGGGTTTTTTGAAGGGAGGACCTACAAGGTTGGAGGAGAAAAAAGAATATATTTTTTTGGTTCTCCTATGGAGAGCTAAAGCTTAGGTAAAGCCTAGGGAATAAATTGATTGGAAAAATGCTTTTACTATATTTCAATTCACAGATTAAGCTTTATTGTTTAAGATTCTAGGATTGAATTCTCTATTTATTTAATATGTGAATCTGTGAATTGCTATAGGTGGATTGATCTTGATGGGTTATTGGATTATTTAGATTGTTTGATATGTGAATTTAGAAAATATGAATTGGTAGCTTATTTTAGTGATTTAGTCTCTTTTATTTTTGACCATGGTCGACATTGCCCTAAGATACTACTTTATCGTGTGGTCAGAGCACACATCTTATAGAAGTTGAACCTCATAGTCAATCCGCGCAATCTTATGGCTGAAGTTCCCCCAAACTTCATCTTCAGTGCTTGCCACATGTTCTGGGTAGTGTCATAGGTTTCGAGCTCACACATGAGATCATTGTACATGTTGCTTAACATGATAATATGCGCACAAAGGTTCTTCTTAGCCCATTCAGTATAGGCTTCACGATCTCTCTTGTGTTGGTCCAAGTCCGCATTCTCGGGCTCAGTTAGGGAATGAGTTAAGGCTTCCAAGACCTCCTGTTCATTTAAGACATATTGGATTTTGCAATGCCAAATATCATAGTTCTCCCCATCCAATTTTCCCTCTTGTTCAAATCGGCAACTATACTCTTGGATGTCATTTCACTACAAAATGCACAAAAAATGGATATTACACACACCTAAGAAATATACTGTGTCCATCCAAGCTAGAAGAAAAATAATACAAACATGTCGCAAGATAAAAAATTTGCAAGGTTTCATAATCATCTCTTGTGCCATGATGTCTAATTATTAATTTCTAACACAATTTTTGCACAAATTTAAAAAAGTATATGGGAGATCAAATCCTCCTGAATCTCAGCCATACTCCCACTATCTTAAGTAGTCATCTAGCCCTAATCACACATAAAGACATATCCTACTAAAACAACACTAACCTTTTGGGCCAGTCTACAAGGACATCTACTTAGACTACAGCAACCTATTGGGCCAATCTACAAAGATGGTTTTTTCAAGACCATTATAGTCCATTTTTCTGGTCCCATCAATTTATAATTCTTACTGGAGCCACTGTAATCCTTTGGCTATACAGTGCATTTACAATTCTTACTGGAGTCACTGTAATTCTTTCAACCTATCATTCACACTGACAATACCAACTAAGACTACTTAGTGGGAAATTTCTATTTTATCACTAAAACAAATGAAGGCTAATGTCTAAATATTTAAGCCAAATATACATAGTTGATAAATTAAGCATATATCCACATGTTCATTTCACACATACATGTAATCACATTCAATCTAAAATAATAAATAAAATATCACATGAATATAACAATATGGAATAACATAAAAAAAAACATGTATCTAAAAAAACAATTTAAAAAAAAAAAATAAAATGTATAATAAATACATTTATAAATCCCACCTAAACCAAGAAAAATTTGCAGCCCAAGGGCGCACCCAGCTTGGTTTTATGTGGTGGTCCTGGGTTGAAAACTCAGGTGTGCCACTTTCATTCTTTTATTTCTAAAAAACAACTCCGGGCTTATAAACACTGGGCCACTAAAAAAACATAGCCCGACACCTCTTTTTTTTAAGAAGAATGGGCCGAAGGGTTTAAACCCATTTCAGATGACATAAGTCATCTTCAACCTCCATTAGGGCACTGTTCATATAAATAGCACACATACTGCAGCCACCACAGACACACACAAGCAACCGTGACATGGCATTCTTCTAGCACCTGGTTGGTGTTGAACCACTAGCAGTGCGCAACGCAGTGCCTGCAACACAACTATGGTGCATACAGAACCACAACGGTGTGCGCTACACCTGGGTATGTGCAGCACCACTATGGTGAATGCTGCACCACCAGCAATGTGCAGTACATTGCGCGTAGCACAACTATGGTGCATGCAACACCCCCAGGGTGTGCACAACACCACCATGGTGTGTGCAACACCACAACGGTGTGCGCTGCACCACTATTGGTGCACATAGCATCGCTGTTGGTGTGGGCGGCACAGCTAGTTTTTGCCGGGGCTTAATCAATAGAGTTTTGAAAACTCAAAAAAATATATAAAAGTGGCACTCATCGCAGTTAAAATACATGCAAAAAAAAAAGGCTTTTGTAAGCTGGAAGCAACTTAAAAAAAATGCTCTGATACCAATGTTAGAAAGTACAACGGAATACCTAAAGCATAGCTTATTTAGTTGTTCCACAAGTCTATCCAACCTGAACAAATAATCTAGCAAATATCAAGCGTCTCCTCTCGGGGGTGAAGTGTATTATGTAGAATAAATTAGAGTAACACTTAACATATTCATAACCTAGATACTTTTTCAAAAGAGAATAAAAGAAAGAGAGAGAGAGGTTTTGTACTTTTTTTTAGGATTGTCAGAGAATCATCTAAGGGGGAGCTATATATAGCCCTCCTTGTGCATCACATTCGGTTGGCCTTAAAGACCAGCCTTTAATCACTGAAATAAAGTTGTTGTTGCCACTTTTATTGTCAAGCATGTAGCGCATTACCATTAAGCCATGCGTTACTTGCTGTTACGGCATAGGAGGGGTTTGCCCTTTTGGGCACCCCTCCATCTTACATATAAGGTGAAGAGAATCAGGATATAGGCTATAGAGAGGTGTTTGGTGGGTGAGAAAACAAGAGAAGGTGAAGGAAAAAGAGAGGAGGGGTTTTAGCCAAGGCAATAGAGAGGAAGAGGGAGTGTTTATGGGAGATCATGTGTGAATTGAAATGAAGAGATGAGGGTCTCTAAGCTGATGGACATCTAAGCAGCTATTCAATGTTTTTCGGCTTTATGAAGATAAACTTTTCCAGCGTATAATGATTTAAAATTACAAATCTATAGCTCATTGTTTATCTTAATTTCTTTTTCTTTTTTTCTTTTTGTTTTTTGGATTTTTGTCTCTATGCACACACGATCATGTACGTGCTCATGTTCGGGGTGTCACATATAGAATTACACGTTCATAAGCATTCTGGATAAGTTTTACAAGTTTGAGTTCTATAGTGCTTGTATATTTATAATTTTTTTTTTATTAATTATGGTTTGCATTAAAATAAAATAAGAACTCCAAGTGGAGGAGATGGGCTACCCATAATGAAAAACCATTATGGTAGATCATGTATTGCTAGAAAATAAAACAAAACGCGGGCAATAAACCAAATGTTCAGGCCTTGTTTCCTTGGCATAATCAAAATAGCAGATCGCCAAAGATGTGGTTTGTTGTGGTCCTCGACATCTGAAAGCCACAATTGATAATGGGGAACTGCAATAGATGTTTTTGGAGCTTTCTTAAAAAAATTTTGCTTCCATTACATCTGACCTCGTTCGGAGAAAGCAAAAGCATAGGAGGATAGCTAGATTCAGACATACATCTTTGACAACTTCTCTTGGTCTTTCACGGTTGTCAAAACGCATGAGAACCAATGATGTTGGGTATGGAGTAGGGTAGAACAGATTTTGAAGATCTAAGACCAAGGATTCTAGTAGTGTAGAGCGCGCAATTGTTGGAGGCAAAGACCACAATGGTGTGTAAGTCTTGTGTGGTTTTGGAGGCGCATAAGCCTCAAGTGTAGGTTTGATGAAAGCTTTTCTAGTCTAGTTTTGACAATCAACGTTCAAGGGATCGAGCCATTTTCAACTTAGAGATGGGTCTAAGGGTAGCCCGCAGTAGGAAAACGGTATGAGATGATGGGATGGGCCGGGTCATGAAGGGCAAGGTCGGCCCAGGAAGCTTAGAGAGGAGCAACAAAGTTGGATGCACAGAACGTGGATCCTTAAGTCAGAAGGTCTGACACCCCTACTAGCCGACAATCCATGTACACAGTGTCAGGGACAACCCTGGTCCCTGGACACCGACGACTGGACAAACCTAGAAGGTGGGCGCGACAGGCTGAGACCACACTTCATTTAATGAAGGACGGGGACGAACATGCCACATTGTGAACCCTGGATTGTCAACGATTGCCATGATCAAGCATGGACAACTTGTCGCATGGGGGGAGAAGGCACGACCTGAGTACAAAGTGACATTGACTTGATCGGCTTGCCAGGGGACCACTCCAACTAGGTATATATACCCCCCCTCACTTGGGTAGAAAACTCTCTAAGGACTTTGATTTGAGCTCCCTTAAATCATAAACTAATGGTTTAAGGCTGACTTAAGCATCAGAGGTGTTTCTCACCATCCCGATCCCTCATTTCTCCATATTCGCAGGAATAGATCAACCCATCGTGGAGTTTCTTGGGCTGTGAAACACGACATCAATAGTGGTGCCATTTGTGGGATCTTTTCTATCGAAGCATGTCTTTCGTATGTTGGCAATGATGCATTCTTGGACCACGCGAAGAGAAGAAAACCAACCCAGGACCATGGAGGCAAGGCTCACCGAGATGGGAGACACGATCAAGAAACTGATGGAAGAAGTGGGAGGTCTTTGGTAGGAAAATGTAGTGTTGCAGAGAGCCAATGAAGAACTGGCAGAAGGAGCAGAACACAACCACAATGAACACGTTGAGCAGAACATGGCAGGGATGTGACGGGTCCGTGGATCCGCTAAAACACCTAGAAACAGTCAAAGCCCATATGACCCTCCACAGGTTCCCGGGTGAGATCTCGTGCTGAGCCTTCCCACTAATGCCAAGGGAGCAACGAGGGCAGGGTTTGGATTCCTACCATCGAGGTCTGTTGATAAGTTCAGCGAATTGGCCTGCTTCTTTTTAACAAAGTTTATGGCAAGCCGAAAGGGGAGGCGCCTAGCTGCTTACCTCTTAACAGTGAAGTAGCACGATGACAAGAGCCTCAAGGCATACCTATCCTGATTTAATCGGTAGAACATGACCACAGATGACCTAGACGACGAAATCACCTTAGCGGCCTTGCTGGGTGGAATTTGGCCGTGAAATTCATTTATGACCGAAACAGCACGAAAGATCCCCACAACTCTAAATCAGTTAAGGATCACACCGAAGTCTTCATCAACGCTAAAGATACACTCCGGGCCTTGATGACCCCTCGAAAAATCAAACTAGAATAGGCGTATACGAGAGCCGTAGGGGGTGAACAGTGAGAAGAAAGGCCCCCAAGAAGCCAAACGAAAGAATGAGGCACTAGCTCAGGCACATGGCAGAGCCCGAGCACATACAAGTATGATTGTGGAGGAGGAACGCGCCCCAAGCTCGCGCAAGGGGCCTCAGATGAAAGAACAACAAGTATTGCACCTACCACAGAACGGATAAGCACCGCACCGAAGATTGTTATACACTAAAGAAGAAAATGGAAGAACTTGGAAGCTTGCTAGACCAACAATGCCAGGAAGATGAACGGCCGACACGATGGGTGAACGAGTGCCTAAGACCTCGACAAAGTGAAAGCTCGAGGAGACGAAGGGCAGGAGGGAAGACCAGAGGAGCCCACGGGTCGAAGCTCGATTAGGGCAGACAACCCAGATTGGAGAAATCCACACCATCACAGGGGGATAAGCTGGAGGAGGCCCCATTTCATTAACACGAAGAGCCCACGCCCACAGGGCTCGGTACAAGGAAGTATTCACAGTTGAAAGGATAGCCGCTAGGACGAGGAGGCATGCAAGAGGGGTCGTCATAACATTTAGTGAAAATGATGAGGATGACATTCTCAACCCCCATGATGATGCCCAGGTAGTCACTGTGAAAATCGCAACTTCACAACACAGAGGATCTTAATTGATAATGGCAGTTTAGCTGATATCCTGTTTTGGAAAGCATTCGTTAGGATGGGAATCAACCCTGACCGTTTACGATCGGCACCAATGCCGCCTAAAGGTTTTATAGGGGACATCATCCAACTGATGAGAGCCATCATCTTGTCCATCCTGGTAGGGAAGGCCCCCAGAACCTTAGCCATAATGGCCGACTTCTTGGTGGTGAAGGTCCCTTCCTCGTACAACGCAATATTGGGCTGACCGACTTTAAACAGTCCAAAAGCGGTGACGTCCACCTACTACCTCAAGATGAAGTTTCCCACAGAATCGAGGGTGGGTAAAGTCAAAGGTGAGGAGGTGTTGGCCCAGGAGTGTTATGCACGGGAGTTGCAACATGGAGGCCCAGACGTCAAGGCAATCGAAGAAAAAGGGGCGACCACCGAGCCTCCTCCCCCACTGACCTTGACAAACTAGGACAAATAGGTCCAAGATGAGTAAACCTTACGACAAGCAGATCCCGATGAACCCCTAGAGCTTGTACTCAGGAAGACTAGAGGTCCGAACGCACCGTACGGGTAGGGACTAAGATGGGCCCCGATTTAAGGCAAGTTGTGAAGAAATTCCTCATCGAGCAGCAGGACGTCTTTGCGTGGAATCGCGAGGAGATTCCCAAGATTGATAATGCAATCATCAAACACTGCCTTTGCATCGATCTTGGGGCCAGGAAAGTCAAGCAAAAATGTCGAAGTTTCAGTGCTGAAAACTACGGCACACAGTTGATGAAGTAGACCAACTCTTTGCAACTGGTCTCATCAGAGAAGCCCACTATCCTGAGTGGCTATCCAACATAGTATTTGTCAAAAAGGTGAACGGGAAACTGAGAATGTATGTCGACTTCACAGACCTAAACAAGGCTTGCCCAAAAGATGGCTTCCCTTACCTTGCATCGATTTCATTACCGACTCGACCATGGGCCACTGACTGCTCAGCGTCATGGATACATACTTGGGCTACAACCAGATCTGCTTAAGCCCAGACGACGAAGAAAAAATGGCCTTCATCACCGACCGGGGACTGCATTGCTACAAGGTCATGCCCTTTGGGCTAAAAAACGCTTGCACCACATACCGCGATAGGTCAACCGAATGTTCAAAGACTAGAGCAAACAATCCAAGCAACATCTATTCGACCTAGTGGTCTACGTGGATGACCTGGTGGTCGAGAGCAAACAGCCCAAGCAACATCTGTTCGACCTTTGAGAAACCTTCACGGTATTAAAATGCTAAAAGATGAAGCTCAACCCACTAAAGTGTGCTTCGGCATGGGGTCAGGTAAGTTTTTGGGATTCATTGTCTCGGAACGGGGAATAGAGGCCAATCCGGAGAAATTTGGAGCAATAGTGAGCATGCCCCTCCCCGTAACATTAATGAGGTGCAAAGGCTCACGGCACGGGTAGCGGTCTTGAATCGCTTCATCTCCCCTTCTTTAAAGTTTTGAGGAAAGCGAAAGACTAGAACGCCAACTATGACCATGCGTTCAGCAAACTAAAGGAGTACCTGACTCACCTGCCGCTTCTTAGCCAAACAGAACTAGGTGAAAAACTGACCGTGTACCTAGCTGTATTGCCACATGCAGTGCGGTGTCTGTAGTCCTTGTCCGGGACGGGAAGCGGGAACAACAACCCATCTACTACATGAGTCAGACATTCTGTGGGGCCGAGGTGAGGTACCCATGAGCAGAAATGATGCCGTTCACGCTCGTGGTCACCGCCAAAAGGCTAAGACCCTACTTCTAAGCCTACCCAATGAAGCTGCTCACTGACGTCCCCCTCAAGAAAATCTTGCAAAAACCCGACACATATGGCCGACTGATGAACTGGGCAATAGAGTATCTCCCCCGAACAACTATCAAGGGACAATGTTGGCAGATTTCGTGGCCAGATTTGCTGACTTCCTGGAGGAAATACAAGCTGCACCCCAGGAAAAGTCCTAGTAGATCTATGGCGATGGTTCATCTTGCCGTGCTGGAGATGGTGTAAGGGTGCACATCATCACTAAGCTCGAGGAGGAGCACAACTATGCTATAAAGCTCAATTCAAAGCGACCGACAATGATGCTGAGTACGAGGCCCTGCTGGCGGGGATGTCAGTTGCAAGATTGCTAGGGGCCACCGAAGTTGAAGTAAAAGCAGATTCCTTAGTAGTCGTGAGTTAGGTGAGAGGAGAGTTTACAAAGAAGGGAAGAGGAAAAAGTACCTCCAACAGGTGGGCGAGGATTGTGACCTTTTTTGCTACTTTTGTAACACCTGGACCCAGTCAAGCCCCATTTTTTTAAAATAGTTTTTGATTTATATGTATGAAAAACGCAATTGAGTGTTCGAGTATTTTTTTTAGAGTAGGCTACGGGTTTAAAATCTTTGTTTTGATGGATTATGATTTTATTGGGCTTGATAATTAGGTTATTTTTCTAAAGGGCCAAGGTGAGAATTGAGCCGAGAATTTTTCTATGACAAGTTGGATTATTTTTCGAATTTGAGACAATACCCATATTATTTTTAGAAATTGAGTTGAGACCCATCACTCAAGAAAAAGTCCAATACCCAAGCACACACCCTTTTTTTTTAAACCATGAAAACCAACTATCAAGATCAATTTTGCCGCCTCGCACGTTTCCACTCCCTTGCACGTGTCTTTTTATCTATGGTTTTCTTTTGATTTCTCAATCGCCTATTTATTTTACACTCACCCTTGCATGAAAAGAAAATCCTAAGCTGCACTCCTTTGAATACATCCCTTCCATGCACACTGCCTTGCTTGACCGTCCACCAGGAAAAACAAACGGTGCACCACCGCCTCTCCATGTTCTCGGCTCAGCACTCGTTCAACGTCGCACCCGTAGCCAACCACCATCATGCATGACCCGCGCCACTGCAAATCTCCACTGAAAGCAATGCTGAGTAGGAACCACCCACAACCATGGCAAACGTGAAAGCTGCCGTGATAGCCGCTACTCTGCCCTACACCTCCGTACCTAGCTGTCGATAAGCTTTGGATGTGAAAGGCTTTGTTTTTGCACTCCGAAATAGGGGAAGCATCCCCACCTTGAGCCACGTTGTTAGCCCCCTCCAATTCTACGCCACTGCCATCAGAAGACGCCAGAGGACAAGCCTCCACCTTCGGACACTACCCTGGTCGACGCCTAGCCCCAGACCTTCGCACTCCTCGCTGCCTCACAATGAGTTTCCTTTCTATCTCACGCCTAGCTCTCTCTCCGTCTCTCTCTCTTGCTCTCACCGTGTTTCTCTCTCTAACCTTCTCTCTCTTCCAGCACATGACCTACCGCCGGCCCCAGCCTTGTCGCAGTAGACTTCCACCCATGCCACCGTTGCACATAGCTTTCAGTATGCATGGCCCCTATTACGTGATATTGGCTTGTTTCAAATAACTCATAATCTCCTTGTAATTACGGAAATGCCTTCAAGGTTATATTTATGGTTTATAGTATATACGTGGCATAGCTCATACTCCTTTAAGTGTTTTTACAATTTTTCCTTTCCAATTATAAAACTACCAAGAGTTTTTAATTACATCTTTATCCTTAGTATAAATTCATGGCAGAGTTATATTTTTATGGATTTTATTTTAAGTCTAAAAAATTTATATTTTGTGCGAATGGTATTTTTATTCAAATTAAACTGTGTTTAATTGGATTATATTCCAGAGATACCAATTTCTATATTGGACAACATTAAAACAAAGGTTTTTTGTTAAATGATTTTGATATTGTTTTTGGATCTAATTAATAATTATATTAATGTATAAGTCAGAAGTGTTAATTGATATCAAGGTAATTTTGGAAGTGAATATATTTAGAGATGTAAGAGTTGTAGATTGTTTCTTTTAAGGAAAATTAGCTTATGTAGTATTTCAGGTCTAAGCATTGATATACGTGTTGGATTGGAAATTTATGGGAGTACATGACTATTTTATAGGTGACGGATAATATTCGTTCAGCATTGTTATGAAAAAATTCTGAAAAGTTAAGAAGTCTAAGTAAGCGGGGTTCCTATGCTAGATTTTGCATAAAAATAAAATGGGCAGATATTATTTTTGAGAAGCATGCATGTTTTGTTATGAAAAGAAATTTGAACTACTTCAGTTATTTGTTCTGAATTAATCATGAGATTCTGTTTAAGAATAAAGTATTTTTCTAGCATGAATGGTGTAGACATGAACTTATTTTTGACTTCCTGTTTCTGAACTATGCAAAAGAGAGCAAATATGAAATTTTGTGCATAAATTATGTTTTTGTGATCTGATTTTGTTCTGTTCTGAAGATGTTTTGTACTCTGATATGATATGATGTGATTTTTGAAAACCTCTGACATAACATTATGTTTATGTTCCATTCTGACCTTACCACAGGTGTAATATTGTAGCCTTTGTTTGGGTTGGTATCAATTTTTCTATTTCTGGTGCACCCACTTTGGAAGCAAAGTGGTTTTTCTACGTAATCTTTCCTATGTGCACACTCAGGGCTCTGAGAATAATAAGAGGAAGATTCACATTTTGTTTCTGCTCGGTTGGTCGTCGAGGTTTGCACAACCCTACCACGGGGGTTAAACATGGTATTTGTTTTGATATGATAAGATAAGATGTGATGTTTCAGTTTATGCTATGCCAAATGGATTTTGATTATAAATATTTTCGAACTTTCGTTCTAATATTTTTGATAACATGTTCTGACTCTGCATTCTGAAAATAAATATTCTGATTTTGCATTCTGAACTTTGTAAATGCTCATGTTTACACATTAATATATGTTATCTGCTTATTGTGCTGTTGATAACTCACCCTTTATCTCCAAACATTTTTCAGATGATCTTGATGGTTCAGCTGGAGAATAAGAGTAGGAAGTTTTAGAAATGAGTGATGATCGTAGATGAATAAGTGTCCGAGGGTACAAGTACTTATTTGAGAGTCATAGTTAGTAAATTGATTATTTTTGGATATTTTGATGTGTTGGGTTAAGGATTTTTTTAGTCTTTGGGGAGTTTGTAATTTATGTTATTGAGAATTTCTTTATTGTCCCTTTGTAGGAATATGGATATTTTGGTTGAGCAAAGGAATTAATATTTTATGGAGTCTTCTGAATTTTATAGTTGTGATATTGGAGATGATTTTAGGTAATATGAGCTAACTCTCCGAACCTCCAGGAACAGGGCGTCACAACTTTCGCATCCAACAAATTCCAAGTAGAGAAAATCAAAAGGCAAACCGATTAGCAAGAGTCCCCTTTCCCTGAACATACCATAATCCAGACATTTGCTGTCTCGGCCGTCGACACCGAGCTATCAGTCGTCTCCATGGTACAACCCGAGTGGGCCACGAATATCATAAAATTCCTCGACCAAGGCGAACTCCCGAATGACCAAGAAGAGGCTCAGAAGATCAAGAACAGGGCTGCACAGTTCATGCTATCAGAAAGAGTTCTATATAAAAGAGGATTCTCTATGCTCTTCCTAAGGTGCATTTCTCCGGAAGAGGCCTAGTACGTGTTAGCTGAAGTGCACGAGGGGGTCTGTGGAAGCCATCTTGGCGAAAGGGCACTGGCAGTAAAGGTTATGCGAGCAGGGTATTATTGGCCTCGTTCACTCTGAGAAGCAGGGAGCTTTGCGATGAAGTGCCAGAAGTCCAGGAGCACACGGCTATACCCTGTTGCCCACTAGAGGAACTTACCTCGATCATGTCCCCGTGACCTTTCGCACAATGGGGATTGGACATAGTTGGGTCGTTTCCCATCGCCAAAGGCAGAGTAAAGTTTGTGGTTGTAGCAATTGACTATTTCACAAAGTGGGTTAAGGCGGAAGCACTGGCGACCATCATGGCCCATGTCATCATAAAATTCCTTTAGAAGTCGATAGTTCGACTACTCACACTACCGGGAATGGTGTGCAGAGTTAGGAATTAAGGCCAAATACTCCTCCCCAAGACGTCTGCAGTCTAACGGACAAGTCGAGGTGACCAACAAAACTTTGATGGGCATATTGAAGAAGCGATTGGGAGACCAAAAGGGAAGATGGGCTTAGGAGCTCCCAAGGGTGTTGTGGGCCTATTGAATGGCTCTCAAGACTCCCACGGGAGAAACACCTTTCGCCCTCACTTACAGAAGCGAGACAGTGATTCTCGTGGAAGTAGGAATGCCCACTTATCGAATCCAACACTTCAACCCCAACCTCAATAACGAGAGGCTAAAGGAAAACTTGGACCTCCTTGAGGAAAGATGGCAGGAAGCCACAGTGCAGAAGACGAACCATAAAATGAAAGCAGAGCAATACTTCAACAAGCAGGTCAAGCTGGGTTCCTTTAAGATAGGAAACCTGGTGTTGAAGCAGACCGAGGTGACTACCCAAGACGAGGTCATACCTCCTTAAAGATGATAGAGGATGCGAACTCCCCCACCCGTGGAACGCCAAACACCTTAAGAAATACTTGCCCCAGGAATGGCAATCTCACCCACGAATGAAATGATCGCATTTTATAAATAAAGAGAAATGTTAGCCTTAATTCAACTCTGTTAAAGCTAGGAGATGCCATCAAGCCGGGTTGGATGCATTGGCCATGATGCATTGGCTGGGCTGGAGCATTTGGGGCTCACCCACATAGATAGTCAAACACAAGTCTCTAGACTTGCTGACCTTCATGACCATCAAGCCGAGTCCCTAGACTTGTGACGATAATCCAACTTGGACTCGCCCTGAGTTTGTGGTCAAGCTCAACCTTTGCAAAAAAAGAGGAGAAAGGGAAATACATGGAGGTAAAAGAAGACACATAGGCAAAATGCATAAAGTCCATATATATATATGTATGTATAAAGGCATTACATCAGCGGCCCTGCCAGGCTAAAAAGAAAAAAGAGAAAAGAGAAGAAAAATCTAAGAAAAGTGCAACTATCAAGGCAGAGCGGGGGCATCAGGAAAAGCAAGCGGCATCAAGTCTTTCTCGAGGGTCTTAACGAATGTGAAGGCTCAGGGTCAGGTTCCAGGGAAGCTAGGTGTAGAGTGTTGGGATCAGTTGCGTGGTGCTCTCGCATATAATCCCTTAGCCGCTCGAGACCCTCCTAGTAGCCATATCCCCAGGCCTCGTCCCAAATGGCGTTGGCACCTTTAAGCTAAGACATGACCACTCTTCAGTAGGCGCAACAGGCCGCTCAGCTAGATTCCATGGCTGAGATGCTAACGTCTCGAGCCAGGATGTTGTTGGTCGCACCGACCAACTTCGTTTCTAGAGAGCGGACATGGGCCTCATGCTGCTATACGAGGGCCTTTTGGTGACGAACTAACTGAGTAAGCTCGAAGTGTTTGGACAACAACTATCTAAAGCACGTGGCTTAAGCACCAGGTCCTTAGAGCTTCAGGAGCCTCCTCTGTGCCGACTCCAATTCCTCCTCCCGCCTCTACAAGTCTTGCTGGACCCTGGTGAGCTTGTCCCTAAGACGCTTGCACTCCGAATGGACCTGGGAAAGCTCCTCCTTAGTACTGCCTAATTCAGCCTCCACAAGAGCCTTCCCGTCGCTGAGCTCCTTGCCCCTCTCCCGCAAGAGCTTGTTACACTCCTTCAAGGTGTCCAAGTCCTCCACCAAGGCATCATGTTCAAGGGTCACCTCCTCCACCTCTCGATTCGCCTGCAAACCTCCATGCAGACAAGAAGCGCCTGTGAGCGGAGCGCTCTGTTCTCCTCCTCAAGCTCCCCATGCTCTTCCACGATCATGCTGGCTAGTTGGCCAGTAGCCTGTTCAGTTAAAAATATATCTGCAAGTGCATAGAATTGTAACAAGTAGTAAATTGTTTTAAAGAAAACGGATATCGAACCCACATGGAATAATTATATTATTAAGTATTGAAATTGACTAAATTAATTACTATTTGGAAAAAAAAAAATTGAAGAATGGTTTCTCCAAATTAAACTGAAGAAAATAACATTAAAATTAAGATTTTAAAAATAATAAGAATAGATCTAAAGCATTTGATTTTACCTAACAAATCCCAAACAATTTATTCTTCCTTGTTATAGAATCTCAATTATCCCAAGTTGATAAGAAAAATCTCTTAACTATTTAATATTTTCTCTCGAACAATACCAAAAATATCTCCAACTAATAACTCCATATCTCTATGGGAATTTAACTAATTAGAGACTCATTAAGTTCTTTGTATTTTTCTTGAAAATCACACTAGTCGTGGTAAAGCATATATGCTTTCGCTCAACTAATGGTGTTTAATCCTAGAGCTTTAATTACAAATCACCTATCAGTCTCATTGCAATCCAAACGATCGAACAATATTTAGCTAGAAAATTGTAAGCATTAAGAACAAAGAATAAACACTCTAACTTGGAATATAAAATGTGTGTTCAATGCTAGGTTACATCAAAGCTCTAGAAAATAGAATTAGCTCTTAATAAAATTAAAAAGAATAAAACTGGTATTCTTCGTTCAAGTCGGTTGAGGAAACTTGCGGCTCTTGCATCTGCTCTCCAGATCCGCCTCCTAGAAAGAAACTCAAAGAATAACTCTAGAATAATCGAAAACCTAAACTTAGACTCTCTAAAACTCAAAACTAAAAACTCAAAAACCAAAGACTACCTATTCATCCCACAAGATGTGATTAAATAGATGTCAAAACTCAAATCCGGAAACAAAATAAATGCGACTACAATCTAGCCTAAAAATATGGAAAATAGTTTCTAAAGATAAATGTTAACATAAAAGGAAATTATCCAAAAATATCATAATTATCTAAAATGAAAGATTCAGTGATATGTGGCTTGAATTGTGGAGTTTGGGAGGATTTGATTGTTAATAGATTGATTGCGAACTCGGAAGGGTCCCACCAGGTAGATGGTGTGTGCGCTAAATATAAGTGGCGGGCGTGGAGGTCACAAAGACCACATGACCCTCTTCTCGTCTACCGAGTGGAAATACTCCCGACCGAGATGAAAGACTCCTTTCATCTTTTCTAGCTGTTGCCCACGATGTCGTTTAGGTTGGTCTTTTAAGTTGGTCGTTTAGACTAGTCGTCCAATCTAACTGCCTAGAGCCTTGTCGCCAAATCTTCGTGCCTTCTGGTCACGAATCTCCTCACTTACCGAAAGGTAAGTCTTATCACCTTTGGGCGAAAAAAATTTATTCGCTACCCACGGGACAAGGCTCCTCGTCCAAATCTGATCGGCTCTCTTTAGATCTCGCTGCCTCTCATCAGTCTAAATCCGTAGTCTCTTCTTTTGTATCAAAATGCTCTCCTTTTGCACTAAACCTTCTCATTCCTTCAAATCCAATAAAATAAATAAAAATTGTGTAAAAATAAAATAAAATCAATAATATTTAAGGAAAAATGATATTTTTCATAAATACAAGAGTGATAAAAATCATATAAAAATAACATTTATCATAGCCTGCATCACAAATGATGTTAAGAGACATGAAGTTTCGAAAAATCGAACAAAGTGCAAACAAAAGGTACTTGGGCAAAGAGGGGCCTTAACCTTTGAGCCTCCCGATCAGTCATTTGGGGTCTCTCTGCCCTAGCATATGGGGACGGTCCGATGCCCCCCAATTTCCACGAAGGCCTGGGCGTGTTAGGAACAAATTCAAAGGAGGAGCTGGCATTGCGATCCTCCGAGACTTTGCCCACAACCTCGACTTTCATTGGCTCGGTCCCGGGCTTCACCAACACCGACTCCTTAAAAGCAATGGGCCCCGAGGAGGGGCTCATGGTGATCACAGGAGCTTCATCCTGTGTAGGCATTTCTTCGATCTTGGAGAAGCCAAGTAGGAACCAACTTCTGGCTCTGAAGAGTAGCTGAGGGAAGGTGATGGAATAGACATGTGGTCATCTCTTAGCTCCACGACAAAAGAAGAACTTAGCCCGGCCTATTCTCTATCAATCGGTTAGGAATCGGTCAGAGAAATGGGAACATTCGTCACTACGATCATAGGAATGGGGTCCTCCGGTGGGAGTGATTCTTTGAACGAAGGAAACATCCCGACCTCCAATACAGCCCAGCGGGGTACGAGTTTGAAGAAGGCCTCCAGTGGGCGCTTTGGCTCCTGCGCATAGGCCCTTCGAGAAGAGGGAACTGGGATCCCAACACAATCAGATCACTTGCCACCCCTAGGAGTAGGACGGGACCGATAACCCCCAGCCCCACACCTAGAGGCCTCACCAACCGTGTCGCCCCTCAAGAGAGGGCGAAAACTAGAACCCCTGGCCTTGCTCCTGGATGACCCATCGACAGCATCGAGACCTGTCAGACGATGCTTCTCCTTATCATTTTTTCCCTGGGGTGAAGAGGGAACCTCCAAGAAATCCTTACCCAACACATACAAACGATCGGGAGAGGACATGAATCTCGTGATGTTGGCCTCGGTCAACACCACGTCAGTCTCAATGTCGAGGGGGTGGGTAGCCAACCAAGCCTGCACGCCCGTCGGCCTGGCCTCCTCCCTCCTGTTTAACCTGATGGAAATGCTCTTGCTATTGGGCACGTACAACCAGTTGGCCCAAATTGGGAACTCCTGGTGGGCCCCTCCCCCTCAGGATATGTAATAGCCTACTAGAAATTCAATGGTGAAATTTCTTTAAGCTTTAGGAACCTCGTGAAAACACCATAAGTTTTCATGATTCGATCAATCGCGTATGTTTTAGTCTGTCAGCATAGACAGAGCTATCACTCATTATGGTGCCAGAAGTGCGATTTTACTTATTTGAGGTAGTTATAAGTGTTAGTTTGAGATATAATCTGCACCCTGCACCATTAGACTTAGTTGATTATTTAGGATTTTACAGCACAATAATCCCATTTTCAGTTTTCGGACAATACACTTGTTCGAAAACGCATTTTCCTTATTTTGAGGTACTTCAAGATTGAAATTCAATAAAACAAAATTGCACACTTAGGTTTGTATGAATATTTAGGTTTTTACAATGCAAAGTTTACTTTTCACTTTCCCGAAATGAATAGTAACCTCAAAATAACATTCAGTGCAATGTTTTCAAAATCACAGTGTGGAATGTCCAAATTAGGTTAGAGAAGTTTTATTTGGACACTTGGCGAGATCTTAGCCACACTCAGTGAATAGTATTAGACACTTGGCAACATGAGGAACCATTAGGTGGATTTGTGAAGGAAATCAAGGTGTGAGATCATGCCACCTAAGCAAAACCCTACTTTCCATCTAATCAACCAAATTGTGCTGAACCAAAAAGGGTTTCAACCCTAGTGAAATCCTAAACTTTTGGAATCCATTTGAACTCCCAAAAGCTTGGATGAAACTGAAACCCTAAATGGTTTCCCCAAACCCTAAAGTTGGCCTTCAAAACCTTTTTGATCCGATTTCTAATATTATGTTTAATCACTTGATTAAATCACTTCTACATGCTATTAATTCATCAAATTATTGTTATGACATCATTATCCAACCTTTTAAACCTTAGAATTTAATTGGGCTAAGAAAAATTAGATTTGGACTTGATAGCATCCCAAACCCTAACCAAACCAAACCTCCTGTAAACCCCAAATTGAAGCCCACTTGGTAGAGGCCCACAAATTTGGCCACTTTGGCAAAGGTTCTTGAGGAATTTTCCTCCCCCACATGGTAGGCCATCCTCTGCCCTTGGCAGCACCTTCATAGTGCCTTGATATGAGAGGGAAGTCCACCTCACCACCCTCCATACCTCATAGCAGCAGCAACAATCATTCTCCCTCACTATTCTTCACTTTTTGTGACATAGGCACCTCCAATCAAATGGTCATTCAAGCCCATACCTCACCCCCTACAGAAGTCCAAAGTCATGCAAGATACCTTTCATTTCATTTCATCACTTTGCCACCCCGTTCTTGGAGAGAAACCCTTAAGGGCTCTCTCGGGCAGATTTTTGAGTCGTATTCCGTGGTGATTTTCGACCTCTTGTAAGTATTTTCTCGCGATGCCTCCTTCACGAAGGTGGTTCATCTTTGAGTTTAGTTTTTGTAGATATCTTATTTGTTTCATTTCATGGTCATTGGTCGATGAAAAGTTGTTTTAACCATGGAAAGGTCATTTTAGGCGTTAATCTGGAGAGTGTGTTATATTTTGGAGTTTTTGACAAAGCTAATGGGCATATCTTGATCCAAAATTTTTATGGAGTCTTGTAAACATGTGTATATTAATGTTCATTGAGGATTTTTTTGCATGAATAAAGCTTTTGATGAAATGTTTTGTTAGATCTAGAAACTTAGAAACTAGAAGAAAAAAAATAGTTTCTGTTTTGAGAAAGTTTGAATATTTTGTGATTTAATCTTACTTCAATGGCTTTGATATATATATTTTTTTATGATCCTAAGCCTCTTATATGAATCTTAGGATGTTAGTTTTTTGGTTTTAGTTTCAAATATATGAATTTTTAGGCAAGAGGATATTCGGTTAGGCCAAAGAATTGACGTTTTTAACTAGATCCAAGTTTCGAGTTGTTTTTAGCCGTGTGATTTGGATTTTAATGGTTGGATCTTCTGTATGACACATTTTCTAAACCATGTGATGTTTTGGTTTGAAGATCTCATCTTGTTAAGCCATGGATCAAGTAATTGATCAAAACTAGTTAAGAAAACATTCCTGTTTTTGGACTCAGTAGGAAGCCGAAAACTCCAAGTTTTGTTTTGTGATTTTTGGTATTTTTTTTTTATGATCCTAAGCATGGCTGCTCATAGGATGATGTTATGAATATGTTAGAAGTGAGATTTGATCTTTTTGGGATTCTTGGAGATGTTTTGAATAAGGTAAAAACTTGTGATTCAAGATTTTGTTTTTTAGTTAAAAAGTTTGGATCTTTTTACTAAAAAGATTTGGGTTGATGATTAGTAAATTCTTATTGGGTGTTTTAAGTATTTTTCTAAACTTAGGATATGAAGATCTTTGTTGCAAAAATTTGGTTTGAGGATGAGTTTGGTTTAATATATTGCGGAATGATAATGAAAGACGTGGTAGCAGTCCGACGTTGCTCACGACAATGGAGGAGTTTTGTTCTTTTATTGATAATGGTGGATTGGTGGAGATGCCGTTTTTAGGGAACAAATATTCATGGGGTAATGGGCAATCTGGGATGGCTCGCTCATGGGCTCAGTTTGATTGAGCCTTATGCAATCTGAAATTTCTAGAGCTTTTTCCTTTAGTGCATAATCACTATTTGCCCAGGATGTCTTCATATCATTCTCCAATGCTCTTGGGTCTTTCGGATACTTCATCTAGGTATGGTCCTACTTCATTTAAATTTCATTATATGTGGACTACTCATGAGGATTTTTGGCAATGTGTGTCAAGTTCTTGGGGGGTAAAGGTTTATGGAACTGGTTTGTGGAAATTAGCAGAAAAATTGAAGAGACTAAAACAGGTACTCAGAACTTGGAACAAGGAGATATTTGGTTGGATTGGCCGACATATTAAAGATTTAGAAATAAAAGTGGAAGAAGGTGAAGCCAGTTTGCAAGAGAGGTTTTCGGAAGATGTTGAAATGGATGTTTTAGCAAATAAGATGGAGCTAGATGTCTGGTTAAAAAGGGAGGAAGCTCGCCTTGCTCAACAGTTTAAGCAAGATTGGATTTCATAGGGTGAAACGTCATCATCTTTCTTGAAAGCATTACAATCCAGGAAACATAATGTGGTAATGGAAATGAAAATGTCTAATGGTCGTGTACTTAGCACTTTGGAAGCCATTCATTAGGAGGCTTGTGTATATTTTGAGGATTTTCTAAAGGTAAATCAGTCGAGTTCATTGCCAAATTTGGCTGACTTAATTACGGGTGAAGTGTCGGAAGAGGAGAATAATATTTTTGGCGATTCTCCTTCGATGGAGGAAGTAAAAAATGCTCTTTTTTCTTTTCCCAAGGGTAGTAGTCCTGGTCCGGATGGCTTTGGTTCAAGGTTCTATCAACATTGTTGGTCTTTAGTGAAAGATAATTTATTTGAAGCAATTATGGATTTTTTTAGCGAGACTGAACTTCCAAGGTTTTACACTGCATCTTATAATGTTCTACTTCCTAAAATACAAAATCCAACATCATTTGGGAATTTTAGGCTAATAAGTCTTTGTTCTGTGGTTTATAAAATATGCTCTAGGATTCTAGTGAACCATTTTTCAGTGCTCTTTAGCAGAATAATTTTAAAGGAACAAAGAGCTTTTCTTGTAGGTAGAAGTATTTTTAAAAATATTAGTCTCACTTAGGAGCTTATTTATGATATTAATAAAAAAGTCCGAGGAGGTAATATATTGATGAAAATTGACTTTGCAAAAGCCTATGATACGATTGATTGGGAGTTCTTATTTTGTGTACTGGAAGGTTTTGGTTTCTTTCTGAAAATTCGATAGCTGCTGAGGCAATGTGTTATTACACCTTGGTATTCGATTGTTATGAATGCCACAACAAAGGAGTTCTTTAAGGGTGGAAGGGGTCTCCAACAAGGTGATCATTTATCTCCGTACTTTTATTCATTTTAGTGGAGGAAGTTCTTTCCCGTTTGATTAAGAAGAAGTATGAAGAGGGAAGAGTAAAGTGTTTTTCTAATGGAGGGAAATCTTCTATTTTGGAAATAGTTGGTATTTTGAGTACCTACGCTTCATGGTCGGGACAACAGGTAAACAATGCCAAATCTCATATTTTTTTCTCTAAGCATATTAATAGTGCTAGACGGAGGCATATCTTATCTATCACTCAGTTCTCGGAAAGGGTGTTTCCTTTCAAGTATTTAGGGGTTCCAATTGTATCAGGAAGATTGAAGTCATTACATTTCCAGGATATTGTTAAAAGAATTCGTAATCGGATTGAAGGTTGGAAAATAAATTTCCTTTCTGCTGGGGCGAGATTGATTCTTTTAAAATAAGTATTGTCGAGTATGCCAATCCATCTTCTTTCGGTGATGCATGTTCTGAAAATTGTTTATATTCAGATTAATAAGATTTTGAGTACCTTTTTCTGGGGTTTGGTTAATGGGAATCCTAAGAAAAAGTGGATTAAATTTGAGAAGCTTTGTAGTTCGGTGGATGAGGGAGGGCTTGGGTTGAGGAAGTTAAGTGATGTTCAAAGGTCGTTACATTCTAAATTTTCCTGGAATCTCCTATGCTCTGATTCTATTTGGCAAAAGTATTTTTTTGCAAAGTATATGCATGGTGTGCATCTGTTGGAAATTAACGCAACAAGAGGAACCCGATTCTGGAAATCTGTAGCTAATGAATTGACGTTTGTTCTCTTGCATTCTAAGTTGAGAATTTGTGAGGGGAATGTGTATTTTTGGAAGGATAAGTGGATGAGTTCGGATCCTTTGAGGGAGAGTTACCCGATTGTGGGTGATTTGAATTTGAAAGTGAACCAAGTTATGTTGAATAATAGCTTGGATTTGCATTATTTCGAACAGTTAGTAGGGTCTAGAAAAGCTGCATAAATTGTTAATGAAATTAAGGGTCAAAGGTTAGGAGAAGATAAGCTCATCTGATTGGGTAATTCGGAGGGTTCTTTTATGTCCAGGAGTGCTTGGAGTCTTGTTAAGGAAAGCAACCATAAATATGAATGGACGGATTGGATATGGAATGTTGTTATTCCTAAAAAGTTTTATGTGTTTATATGGAAGGCCTTGAGCTCAAGTCTGAGTGTGGATGACCATATAAGGAGTTTGGGAGTGCCTTTAGTGTCCAAGTGTGAGTGTTGTCAACAAGGTGCCGTAGAAGAGATTAATCATGTGTTGTATAGTGGGTACATAGCGGCAGTCATTTGGAAATTCAGCTCAAACATGTTGGGTATTCTGTTTGTCCCAAATCGGTCTTAGAAAGCAACAGTGGAGGTTTGGTTTCAAAGAGCATCAAAATCATCACAACTTGGTACGCTAATTGGATTTGTTCCAGTGATAATTTCCTGGAACTTATGGAGGTGGAGATGTAAGGCCAGGATGGAAGGTAAGAAAAAAAAGGTTCATGTGTTATGGAGATGGGTTAAGTATTGGATTCATTGGGTTGGTATTAAAATCAATAAGGCTTCTCATTTAGTGGATAATGATTTTAAGGAGTTAAATTCTTTGAATTTACCAATTATTGCAAGAAAGAAGGAAGTTTTGAAGGTAGTTAGATGGGCAAAGCCAAACAAAGGGTGGCTTAAAATGAATGTGGATGGAAGTAGCCAAAATAATCCAAGAATGTTGGGTGCAGAAGGAGTAGTCAGGAATGAATTCGGGAATGTGGTATATGCTTTCTCCGAGTCATATGGGTGTGGGAGTAATAATCCTGTGGAAGTTATGGCTCTATGGGTAGGTCTTAAACATTGTAAGCAATGGGGGTTCAATAATCTTGTCATTGAGATGGATTCGTTAATAGTAGTGAATTGGATTAAGAATGGAAGATGTACTCTTTAGTATCTAAAGGACTTTTGGGAAGAAATAGTTGAAACATTGGGAGAGATAAATTTTTATGTGAGTCATATTTATCGGGAAGGAAATAAGGCTGCCGATTTTTTGGCACGGCTAGGAAGTAGTGGTGTTTCCCAAGTGTGGGTAGGTCAAACGGAGCTTCCACATTTGTTGAAAGGGATCATCAGAACATATGCATGTGGTGGTCTACCTCATATTCGAAAGTGCTGAATGTAAATTTAGGATGTAATATTTGGTAGTGTAATTTGATTTTGATGAGAAGTCACGCTTGATAGGTTTTTTGGTTTTTTTTGTTTTTTTCTTTGAGTACTTGGGGATTTATTTTCTTTATTTTCAATTTTTTGTAAATGCCAAGTACTGTGATTGTTACCACGGTTTTCCTCCACCACAAGTGAGGGCTCATTAGTAAACTTGGGCAAGGGTCACTATTGGACATGTGACTACCTTCTCTTTAATAAAATTAAAAAAAAAAAAAGTGCAACAAAAATCAAGGGAAAAAGCCCATGCATGTTTCGACCTCTATGGAGTTTTCATGATTGTATTTAGTTTTAAATTTTTCTGAGTTGATATTTAAGTTTAGGACAAAATTTACATGAGAAATGTAGATTTTGGTGATTTTTTGAGTTAGGATGCAAAATCTTTAAGTTAAGAATAAAATGATCATTTTCCTACATGTAGAGGGTAAAATGGTAATTTTTTCTAAGTTAGTTTTTTTCATTGTTTTTAATTTTAGTGATTACATTTTTAATTTTTAGAATCCTTATTTACAGTTTCTCGTGTTTCACGCTTTATTCTCGTAACATGACGATCGCTGTAAGTTAGCTCTTAACTTACTATCAGTTTATTGTGTATGTGTAATGGGTAAGGGAACTACAGTTATTTTTGTATGTTATCATATATGCCATGCCATGCCACATCATTACATGTTTATCTGTTACACATGATGTATACTGTCACAAAATACTTATCTGTTACATAATATATTCTATCACATAATGCTATATAATGCTAGTATGTCATGTTACATATGCCATCTGTTACATATATGTCATGTCATGTAATATTCACTGTTGCATGTTATGTCATGTTACGAAATGTTGTCTGTTATATTATTATGCCATGTTATGAAATATTGTCTGTTACATGTTATGTCATACTATGAAATATTTTCTGTCAAGTATGTCATGTTTGTCAACTTACGTTCATGTCCTCTTACTTTACGTCAGGACTTCTATCCTTTCATATTCATGTCAAGTTTCGTCTCGGGTACAATTTATGTATCTCGGGAATAGTCATGTCAAATCAGTTCATGTCTATCACGACCCTAAGTGCTAGGATGTGGTAACATCCTAGTGGAACTCCTTTGTTCACGTTAGATTGTCTAATAGGTGTGAAATTCCATGAGTTGATGAAATACAGTCAACAGGTTGCGAATGGTATCTAGCTGGTCACTGGAGCGAGCCAGACACTAACATCGATGGAGCCATCTTTTATTTCATGTGTGTTCACAACAATTGTGGCACAAACAATTCAAGGGGTCACAACAATTGTGATGCATGACATATGAGGTCACAACAATTGTGACGCATGACGTATAAGGTCACATCAATTGCGACGCATACACTACATGATGGGAACCAAGGTGGGCCTAGTCTTAAAGATATGTTGCAAGTTCCAGATGAGTCAATTATAAGTTTAAGGGCTTAAAGGATGAAGATTCAGTTTTGATTCATTTGATAAACTATGGAAAGGGCAACAACATGACTTAAAGGTTTTGGGCACTTGAAGGCTTTCAATTTATTTAATTCATTTAAATGACTTATTTATTAGTTTAGAATAATTGGGTTTATTACAGGAAGGACTTAAGGGGCCTATGCAAGGGCATGTTGGGAAAATTATTATTTTATTGAACTTTTCAAGAGGTTACTGTAGCGTTACTATAGCCACGACACTGTTCATCCAGGGCGTTTTGGGTAAAACGGACTTTATTTTAGCTAGGGTTTTAATTAGGTTTTGGTTTAAATACTCTTTGTAGCCTCATTTTCAAAAGTTTATGAAATTTGATGAATTTCTTCATTGTGAGTTGAGTTTATCTCATCTTGATCTTAATTGAACTTTTGAACTTATCAAAGGTAAATCACAACCTTTGTGGCGTTCCTCCTTTGTAATCTGGGTTCTTGAGACGTGTTCTTCAACAGGTCTAGATTTTAATATAATCTAGGTTCTTGAAACGAGTTATCATCGGGTTTAGGTTCTCCATCCATTGACTTGATTTTGGCTATCTTGGAGAGTTTTCAAATTGATTGTGGGTTTAAGGGATTCCATTCCGTGGGTTCATATCATTTGGTATTCAGAGCAAGGTTTCCAATCAGGTCTGATTCTATCTTTTAATTATTGTTTCTTTAATTTTGATTTTAGGGCTTCATTGTTCTAGGGTTACAAAAAAAAAAATAGAAACAAAAAGTAGGCTGACGAAATTTTTAGGGTTTTGGGTTTGGCTGAAATTTGCTTCACCTAGGGTTTCAAAATTCTAGGATTTCTTACATCTCTAAGTTTGTCCATTGCTTGGAGTGTCGTTCCGTTGATTCTCTTATACTTCATTGTCAATTCTTGTGTGCTTGAATTCAATTGCTTGATTTTCAGAATTGAGAGTTGTTGTTTGTGATTTAATTAGAGAGAAGAAGAGAATAGAAAAGAGAAGACAGGAAAGGAAAAGAAAATAAAATAAAATAAAAGAAAGGAAAAGAAAAGAAAAGAAAAGAAAATTCAAAAAAAAAGAGGAAAAGAAAAAGAAAAAACAGCATATTCAAAAGTTGCTACATAGTTACAAAAAAAAAAAGAAAGAGAAAGAAATTTGTTGATTGAACCTTATCATCAAAGGGGCTGCATACATCATTAAAGTTGGTATCTTGTCTTATTATTACTCTTTTATTTGTATAACTTCCTTGATTCTTGGGTCGTTTTTATTCCTTCCGTATTTCTCTTATTCTTGTTTCTTGGACCTAATTATTAGTTGGGATAAAACAAGGTTACCTTGTCTTGATTGAGTTCATTTAGTTCTGAAAAAACTTGAGTGGGAAAGCTCTTGAGGTAAAAGACAAGAGAGTGTGAGACTATTATTGGGAAAAAAAACCAATTAAGAGTGAAACACAAGTGGAGTGCCATTATTTGAGTGTAAACATGTAAGGGAGTGTGTGAGGTTTTCTTTTTTACCACTAACATTCTTTTGTGCAGCACCTTATAATGTCTCATCGGAGTAGTTCATCACCAAGGAGAAGAGCAGATAACTCATCCTTTGTGTTGCAAGCCATGCAACAACAATTTGAGCAGTTGAACTTGGTGTTGGGTGAAGTGAGGGATAATATAGATAATCAAGAAGTAATGATTAGAAATATGCAAGGAGTGAAAGATAGGAGGCGACGTGAGCCTAGTATTGAGAATGGGTATGAGAATCAAGAGTATGGTGAGGATGAGGAAGTCCTAACATCTGAAGTTAGATTGAGTAGGCATAGAGGAGTTAGACGTGGAAGAGGACTTAGGGCTTACTCAAGGGGTCGAGATGGAGTAGATAAGAACCTTGGGAGCATAAAAATAAAAATACCATCATTCCAAGCTAGAACTGATCCTGAAGTTTATTTAGAGTGGGAGAAAAGAATAGAGTTGGTGTTTGATTGTCATAATTACTTTGAGGAGAAGAAGGTGAAGTTGACTGTAATTGAGTTCACTGATTATGCGATTATTTGGTGGGATCAATTAGTATCCAATAGGAGGAGGAATCTTGAGAGGCCTGTAGAAACATGGAGAGAGTTGAAAGCTATCATGAGGCGGAGATTTGTACCTAGCCACTACTATAGAGACCTCTACCAAAAACTACAAAATCTTACACAGGGATCTAGGAGTGTAGAGGATTACCATAAGAAGATGGAGGTGGCTATGATTCGAGCTAATGTAGTGGAGGATCGGGAGGCCACGATGACAAGATTTTTGAGTGAGTTGAATAGGGAGATAGCCAATGTAGTTGAGTTGCAACATTATAAGGAGGTAGAAGATATGGTGCACATGGCTATGAAGGTGGAGAGACGGCTAAAAAGAAAGGGTACATCAAGGTATACTTCGGTTTCTAGTATTCCTTGGAAATCAAAGTGGGACAAAAATGATCAAGCTGTAACAAAGGGGAAGACCGAACCACCAAAGGGAAAAGATTTGGGTGAGGCTGAAACCTCAAGAAAAAGAGAGAATGAGTTGAAAAACAATTGTGAGGCCGAGAGTTCAAAAAAAGAGGAGAGTGAAAGAAAAACAGAGAGTGAAAAGAACAAAGAGAGTGAGAGGAAAAAAGAGAATGAGGCCGAAACATCAAAAGAAAGAGAGAGAGAAAAAGAAAATAGAGAGGTGGTTGAGAGTCAAGAAAAAAAAATGGAGCCACAAGAGGAAAAAGAAAGAGAGATTGTAGAGAGAAATAGAAAGACAAAAGTGAGTTTTTATGCTAAGTCAAGCTTTTATGCTAATGAATTTAACGACTCTTTGCCTAGTGTTGTTGTTTCTTTGTTGCAGGGACATGAGGTCGTGATTCCTAGCGGTGTGTTTAGTAGATTGCCACTTATTAGGGAGATAGAGCACTACATTGATCTTGTGCCAGGTGCGACAATTCCTAACCGACCTTTATTTCAAGAACATGAATCCTTGACACACTTAAAGGGACAAGGTAAGTTTTTTAGTAGAATTCATGCTAAGTGGGAGGACTGTATTGAGACTTTTCCTCATGTATTCAAATACACACAAGGTATGGAAAATTTTTTGATTGATGCTTTAGTAGGAAGATATGCCCTTGTTTTCATTTTAGATGCAAGATTGTTGAGACTTGAATATAATAAGGAATTACATGCTAATAATGATGACTTTGCTAATGTGTATGGAACAAGTGAGAAAGCATCGTTCGGTAAGTTCTATAAACTAGATTGATACTTGTTTAGAGAGAATAGATTTTGTGTGCCTACTAGTTTTATACGTAAGTTGCTTGTGTGTGATGGACATGGTGGTTTGTTGGGTAACCTTGGTGTAAGAAAGACTTTTGTTGTGTTGTATGAACATTTTTGGGAATATCATTTGTCATTCAATGACATGTTGCATGGACGTTTGTGGAAGTATCATTTTTCTTTCATTGATGTGTTGCATGAACATTTGTGGGAGTACCATTTGCCATTCATTGACGTATTGCATGAACGTTTGTGGAAGCATCATTTGTCATTCATTAACATGTTGCATGAATATTTGTGGAAGTATTATTGTCATTCATTGAGTTTGCATATAATTGGAGTGGTCATTTTGGTGTAAGGAAAAATTTAGGTTTGTTTCATGAACGTTTGTGGGAGTATCATTTGCCATTCATTGAATTGTTATATAGACGTTTTCGGGAGTATCATTTGCCCTTATTAGAGTGTGCATATAAAACTTTCCATACTACTATTTCTTATTCTCCGTTTGGAATTGTTTATTGTTTTAATCCACTTACTTCTTTAACTTTGATGCTTTTTCTTGTTAATAATAGGAGTAACTTGAATCAACATTTTCAAATTCTTGAGAAAACTAATGAAAATGCATATAAAATGGATCTTCCAGGTATGTATCATGTTTCTGTTATTTTCAATGTTGCTAACCTCTTTCCCTTTGATCCAGGTGGAGATTCGAGATCGGATCCATTTGAGGAGAGGGGGAATGATGGGAACCAAGGTGGGCCTAGTCTTAAAGATATGTTGCAAGTTCCAGATGAGTGAATTACAAGTTCAAGGGCTTAAAGGATGAAAATTCAGTTTTAATTCATTTGATAAGCTATGGAAAGGGCAATAACATGACTTAATTGGGTTTATTACGGAAATGACTTAAGGGGGCCTATGCAAGGGCATGTTGGGAAAGTTATTATTTTATTGAACTAGGGTTTCAAGAGGTTACTGTAGCGTTACTATAGCCGCGACACTGTAGCCGTGACACTGTTCATCCAGGAGCATTTTGGGTAAAAGAGACTTTATTTTAGCTAGGGTTTTAATTAGGTTTTGGTTTAAATACTCTTTGTAGTCTCATTTTCAGAAGTTTATGAAATTTGATGAATTTGTTCATTGTGAGTTAAGTTTATCTCATCTTGTTCTTAGTTGAACTTTTGAACTTATCAAAGGTAAATCACAACTTTTGTGGCGTTCCTCCTTTGTAATCTGGGTTCTTGAGACGTGTTCTTCAACGGGTCTAGATTTTAATATAATCTAGATTCTTGAAACGAGTTCTTATCGAGTCTAGGTTCTCCATCCATTGACTTGATTTTGGCTTTCTTGGAGAGTTTTCAAATTGATTGTGGGTTCAAGGGATTCCATTCCGCGGGCTCATATCACTACGTGAGACATATCAATTGTGACACGTAAAATACGTGGGGCCACAACAACTGTGGAGCACGTATTAACACACTCACAACTAGTCCAGATACCTTGTGTTGTGATGGTAATTAGTAGGGACACACGGATCAAGGAGACCCTTGTAGTACCCACATGGTCACTTTATTAATCAAGTTTATTAAACAAGATTTCAAATTCATGTATTTCACATTCAAGTCATGTTTCAGTTCATGTTTATGTCTAAGTCAATTCACGTTCATGTCTAAGTTAGTTCACGTTCAATTTCAAGCTCAGTCATGTTTCAAGTTCACGTTCATGTCCAAGTCAGTTCACGTTCAGTTCACGTACAGGTCACGTCAAGTCAAGTCTCAATTTCAAGTTCATGTCATGTCAAGTTTCCAGTTTAGTTCACGTTTCAGTTCAAGTTATGTCAGTTCATGGCATGTTATGTCAAGTTATGTTATGCTTATTATTGACTTTGATTATGCATTCATGCCTTTACTGCAATGCATGCATCATTAACCTGTGTGAAAGTTTCCTGTTAACTTGCTGAGGTTTGCAATCAAATCTCACCGTGTCAATCCTAACTACCATTCTCCCCTAATGATAGGTGATGTGTCAAGACCAAGACAGGGAGCGGACACCGGTAGACTGGAAAAGGTTACCTAGACGCCGCAAACATGACACGAAACTTACGGCCTTCATAGTTAGGTTTTTGGACAATATTTTGGCATCGTTAGTCAAGTTACGCGAGTTACTAGACGAACTAGCCCATTAGTATATTTTGGTAATGTAATTAAGGAGCCTAGTCTCCTTTATTTTGAGATTACAATCTTCTGAGACTCGTATTGTAATCATGGATGTTTATTTTGTCATATATGCATAGATTATATTTTAATTATTTGGGATATTATCAGTTTAGTGTATACTATTACTTAAAAAAAAATTATCCGCTATGAATATTGCATAATACTAGATGCATGTCAGGAACATTGCATCTTATTTGTCATGAACGAGGGTCGGTAACCTTGCATTGCATTTCCTGAGACTTCAGATGTCCGTCCAATCCCAAACGGAATCTGGGGGCATCACAAGATACTCTCCCATCCCGAGCTAGATAAAAAGAAGAATTGCTGAGACCAATCCTTAATGTGGGAATGCCGCTTCTCCAGGCTGGCAATGCGCTTCTCAGAGGAACACGCTTGAAACCAACACAAGCTCCCATCGAGGTGCAGCACTTGGTACACTAACAGAAACTCCCAAGCTTTCAGATTAGGATACTCCTCAGCACCAGAGCTGAGAACCCTTCAGAAGATCACGCAACTAGCAACCAGAAGCCACCAGGCATTCGGGTGGAGCTGTGTCGGGGCCAACCCCAGAAAGTTGAGAACGTCCCGAATAAGGCAGTAGAACGGAAGACAAAGACCATTCGCAAACATCAAGGGATAGAGCGCCCCTGAGACGCCATCCCATCAGAGTCCACTGCAGCTATGCGGTGCCTAGGAATCTCTAGAACCGCCAACTTTAGAATGTTGTACGTCCTCCTCAGCGCGCAGAGGTCATCGGCAAAGATTGATGACTCCCAGCTCCGCCTAGCGGAGTACAAATAACAAGCATCAGATGATCCTTTGGGAGCCATTGGAAACTGGAAGTAGGAAGGAACGAAACAAGAGAGTGAAGAAGAAGGAACTAGGAAAATAGGCCTGAAGGAAAACACAGAAGAGTGAGAAGCGGAGATGGTAGAAAATGGGAGAAAGGGGGCTTTGTATAGAGAAGGATGTGACGGTTGGCATTATGCAAACAACAAAACGACCCCAAGCCAGAAACCCAATGGACATGCCAGGTCTCGAGAAACGCGTGGAGTGGTATTATGGAACCTAACCGACGCGAACCCATGAGAGCATGAGACGCAAGTGACGGGCGCATGGGAAGTACAATCCAAGGTGCCGAACCGTTGCCCCAAACCGTTGGATAACGAATGGGTGGGAAGAACACGAGGCGCCATCAAGTCATTGATGACGCAACCAAATAGTCACAGGGTGCCGAACGTGCGCCAAGGAACTGAACTGAGAAAGGTGGAAGGAGACGTTTTGAATTCTCACCACACGTGTATGGTGGGAATTCGCGAGGTACTATGAAGGAGACCATTCCTAGTGTCGGGCCAAACCACACGGGCCCAACCCATGAGGCACCGATGGGTCTAAGGGTAGCTCGGCAGTAGACAATCAGTATGAAATGATAGGATGGGTCGGGCTGAGAAGGGCAAGGTCGGCCCAAAAAGCCTAAAGAGGAGCAACGAAGTTGGACTTGTGGAATGTGGATCCTTAAGTCAAAAGGCCTAACACCACTACTGGCCGACAATCCACGTACAAAGTGTCAGGGACAACCCTGGTCCCTGGACACCGATGACTGGACATACCTGAAAGGTGGGAGCGTCAAGCCGAGACCACGCCGCATTTAATAAGGACGGGGACGGACACGCCAAGACGTGAACCCTAGATTGTCAGCGGTTGCCACGATTAGGCATGGACGATCTGTCGCGTGGCAAAACATGGGGAGAAGGCACGACTTGAGTGCGAAGCGACATCGCCTCAATCGACTTGTCAAGGGACCACTCCGACCAGGTATATATACTCCCCTTGATGGGGCAGAAAACTCTCTAAGCACTTTCATTTGAGCTCTCTTAAATCATAAGCTGAGAACCTAAAGTTGACCTAGGCATCGAAGGTGTTTCTCACCACCTCAAGCCCTCATTTCTCCATATTCACAAGAACAGATCGATCAATCGTGGAGTTGTTCGGAAAACACGACATCAGCAGTGGGGAAGAGAGTCCAGTGGGAAGGGTATGGAAAGGCTGTGGTTTATAGAGAGAAGCATAATTCTATGCAAGTTAGATCGTTTATCCAAGGTTGTCATTGTTACTTGAGAGGGAAGTTTTGAAATTGTGAAGGATACATTTCAGGCACAAAATGAATAAAATGATATATAGGCTGGACATCTATATTTCAAGCCTAAACCTGGTCAGAAATGTAAGATATGTGTTGACACTTTCTAGAACAAAGTGGGGGACAACCTTTGTCTATAGAACCAAGAGGCCCTACTTATCAAGGCTCCTCAAGCTGCCACCGCAAGATGGCGTGTACATTATTTTCTCTATTGTCTATAGTGCTCCACATAATGACATTTCACTCAAATGGGAGGATCTAAACTCTACATGCCCTCAAAGCTATCCTCCACATTATGCCCAAGTGGCTTCTCAAACAAACCCTTCCTCCTTCAAAAAACTCCTCCATGGTCCATAATATGCAGCAAAAAAACCCATTAAAAACCGCTCATCAAAACTCACTCAAACTTATTTATGGTACACCAAATTAAGCCTCAGTTGAGAAAGATCAAGACCTATCTCACGCTCTTTCCGAATTCTCTTATTAAACTCTTGCCGCAACACCACGAACCAAAATACAAATCCAAAGAGAGCATCCCAAGAACCACGATGTCTGTTCATCGGGTCCCATTATCCCTGATATTGCTCCTCTTTTTAGCTAATATGGTTAGCTGCAATGAAGCAGGTGTGAAAACAGGTTCAGCCCAAGTGAGTGTTCTATACCTCGAAACCCTGCTTTGATTCGAAGATACCTTAGTTTTTTTTTGTCAAATTGCTCATATTTTTCTGTGGGTATTTTGTGGATTGAATGTTTGTTTCTTGATTTGGAGGCAAATGGGTCGATGGTGCCTTTGATTGAGGCAGGGAAGATGGAAAAGATGATGATGGTCATGAACGAGACGAGGAGGAAGCTGGGGAGCTTCCAGATATGTGCACTATGCACTTGCTGTGGTGGGGCCAAAGGGCTGTGCTTGCCATCTCCTTGTTGCTATGCCATCAATTGCAACATTCCCAATAGGCCTTTTGGCTTCTGTTCTTTCACTCCAAAGACCTGTAATTGCTTTGGATGCCATCTCTAGCTCGCTCGCTCTCTCTCTCTCTCTCGCTCTCTATAATTTATAATTTACATTGTTTAATTTATGAGTCAAGTCGATGCTGTTGGAGTTGTGGATGAGAAGAATATCCGTTCGTCATTTGATTATTTCTTCAGAATTATGTCTGTGCTTGGGTTCGGCTGTTTCCAGGTTAGTTTCTTGCTAGTTCTAGTGGTACTTTTTGCGGGAAGTAGCGATGAGGAGCCAAAGGAAGTCCTTTAACTGCCCTCGCATAGGAAGGCTTCAAACCTGAAGATAGCACAGCACTGTGCCGCAATTCGTATTTGAAGAAACATTGTCCTTTCGGTGGAGCTATTGGGGTTGATGATAATTTTTGTTACTTTTAAAAGGATTAAAAGGATATATCGATGTTAGTGCTCCGAAGGGCCGGTGTGTTAGTCATGACTGAGGAGTAAGATTTGAGTTTTGTCTATTATATTATAGTATTGTGTGTTGCCTGTCAATCATTTGTTTATTGTAGTAGTGCGTCTATACATATTGCAACATGTATCACAATTGTTAAATCAATATGCTTCGTTTTACTCGGACTATTTTTTTTCTTCTTACACGATCATCTTCTTGATCAGTTATGGTTGCTTCCTCTGCATTTTTTTTTTTTTTTTTTTGGGGGGGGGGGGGGTTTTCGAACTCCAGACCTGCCTTTTGAAGGCTGGAGGTTATGCCAATCAAGCATCATGCCTTTGATAGAGCATTCATTTGGCAAATTTTACCTTTCACTGAGTGATATTTTTCGTAGCTCTCTATATGGTTCTTTTGTTGCATTGAATGGGCAGAAGCCATGCGGACAGGTTACACATCAATTTTTACAGTGTCCTGCCAATTCCAGATCTTCTAATGATATGGGTGGTCCTATAACTTAATAATTGGAGCGCCCCCATGAGAGAGAGTGATCTAATTAGCTCTTGAATTACTCTAAATAGGTGACAGTGCTATATATTGATGAGAAACCCATATATAGATGAGTTTTTATTGTTGCTGGATAAGATAGATACTTTGTTATTAATGCATGCAGGTGTAGCCAACCCAAAATATTATGGTGGGTGGAAGTTGGGTAGAGGCAATTAAGCCTTAGCTATGGACTTGCTACAGCTGTAAGGTGGTTTTATTGTTCTTGAGAGCCAATTAATGCATGCCTTTATACTTGAATTATTCTCATTTTTAATAAATTATTTATTTAATTATTTTGAAATAGATCGTCTCCATTTGATTTGAAATGCCATTGCTAGCCTATTTAAGCAAAAAATTGTACACTTTCTGTGAGTGATTAAAGCACTATTTTTAATGGTAAGGTTGTGAGGCTCAGGCTCTTGGGAGATATCGAAATGGCAGTAGTGCTTTAGAAGTATGTTTTGAACCAAAGTATTTGGGTAGAGGCAAGTAGGTATTAAGCTATATTAACTTCTTGTAGTTGTATAGTGTTGATTATACACTGGTATTTTTGTCATTTCATGTTATATTGATAAGTGAAATGACTAATATAGTCCATGTTTTATACTAATTGATACTATTTCACTTGAAATGAAGAGGATCATCATCCGTTCTTGAGAGACTGTTAATGCATGCGTACCTTTGTGCTTAAATTATTCCAGTTTCAAGTGTTTCATATAGTCATGTTTGTGTTGATTCCAATAGTCTGAAGTTGTGAGAGATTAGAGTAATATTTTTTCTTATGGTAAGCTTGTGGGGCTCAGGGGGGGCTACAGACATGGCATTAGAATTTAGAGCCACATCTGAAATTGGTATCTTGAGAAGAGTGTTTTGGGAATCTCATTGACCTCAATCTGTGATTGTAATGTACAACAACCCATGTGCTGTTCCAACGACAGATAACAATCAGATGTGGGCGATTTTCTGTGATGCCCTTAAATTCTTGGCAACTTCTCTGGCTGGTCTAGGTGAGGTCACACATAATTATTGAGTTTTCAATTGCACCACACTGGCATAAAGCCATCTTTTTCCCTACTATATTTTAATATATATAGAAACTATTTTACTTTTACAGTTTCTTTTTTCTGAAACTATATATATATTTTTTTTTTTGGTTGCATCTGAGACTATAGACACAAGCTGTTTTAACGAAGTTGGGACATGCATTGAGATTGATTATTGCATCTTTCAGAACAAATTACCTTTTGTCAGTCCGATAAAATATACAAAGGAGTTCTTGATTTTTGGGTTTGTGTTGTTTAAGTACTCTACTGCAAACATATTGATGTTATTTTATTGCAGACATACTTATTGAGCTAATTTAACTAGTTGTTTAAAGACATTTTATACCTCATTAACTGGGATTGCCTTTTTTTTTTTTTTTTTTTTAATTTATTGATGAAGTGATGATGTAAGTGCATATAATCGGATCTGGAATGGGTTTAGGTTACAATATTAAATCTAGGTCTGGTTCTGGTATGGATAATGGTGTTGTTAAGTCTAGTCCTCTTAATGATGTTGGCATCCACTTTATAGAATGGAGAAGAATAAGAATGTCTGAGTAGTCAAGACTGGACTACCTGAGTAGTTGACGGTATAGTAGACATGCCCTTCACACCGTTTATATGATAATATCTATCTTACAAATTAAATTTTGCTATGTCAATAATATTGACTTCCAAGTAGAAGTTACAATTAGAATGACCAAAAATGTAAACTTAGATGCGGTTTGGATAGTGAGATGAGATAAAATTATTTTAGATAAAAGTTAAAAGTTGAATAAAATATTATTAGAATATTATTTTTTAATATTATTATTGTTTTGAAATTTTAAAAAGTTGAATTGTTTATTATATTTTGTGTAGAAATTTAAGAAAATTGTAACGATGAAATGAAACATTTTTACTATCAAACGGGGCCTACTGTTAGGATTAGGATCAATTAAAGTAATACTGATAAAAAATTGCTACATACACAAAGAAATTATTCAAAATAAACCTACAAACTGATGTGATTTTATAGAATCCATTAGATTTATTTTATAATAAAAATAATTTTACAATCTAATATATTACATCAAACCACATCAGGTTTATTTTCGTGGCTAAAGTATTTTCCATACTGATAAATAAACTTTCCAATTGCTGACATGACGATTATGGATGGCAAGAGATTAGTTGATAAACTTCTTTTGTAAATCAAGTTGTGCCATCTCTGCAATGAGTTTGTTCTGCACGCCAAATTTCAAATAGAATTCAATTTCTGGATGAGTAGATAAGGGCCAAGAATAATCAAGTAGATGGTAAAAATATTTAAAGATCATAGAAGATAATTTTGTGTGTATCATTGAAGATCATGTTGAAGATATTTAAGATGTTTTGGTTTCGAACTGCGTTAAACATGTATAACCAAGTAGATAAGGACCAACAACAGAAGCAAGAGCCTAATCAGGCATCTCTTATAGAATAGAAAGGTGCGTGACGAAGAAAATGGTTGTGGAAAAGACAAGCTACGAAAGTGAAAGCTTGTCAATATTCTAAAGCAATACAAGGAAGAATCGAATCAAAACAAGAAAGGGAAAGGGAAAAAAGGACGGGTAGCGTCGGTACTCCATGGTAATCTCTAATTAATTTACCATGTTTCCTTGCGACGACTTACACTTTGTTTGTTAGTGATCATTAGGCCCAGTTTGTTTTTAAAGATAAGATGAGATTATAAGTTGAGATTAAAATTAAAAATTTGAATAAAATATTGTTAAAATATATTTTTTAATATTATTTTTATTTTAAAATTTGAAAAGTTGAATTGTTTATTTTATTTTGTGTGAAGATTTAAAAAAGTTGTAATGACGAGATAAGAGATTTTCAAAATTTTAAAAATTTTAAATTTTAGCCTTAAAAGCAAACTAGCCATAAAGGAATCTACAAAGAGGGAATCATACTTCATGTCTTAAAAGCTGTCATTAAGACTCGTAATATATGTTACGACCGGTTAAAAATAAGAGAGTTTGAATTTGAAATAAAAGGGTTTAGATTAAAACGAGTTGACTCGATAAAACACGATTAATAAATGGATTAATTGTGAGTCAACCCGCAGAATTCACAATCAACCTATATGATAGAAATAAATTATATTTTCAAATTCTATGAATATTTAGTTTTATATGCCTTTATTGGTTTCGGAATGAAATATTAATATTAGTATTTGATGACTTAATATCTTGAATTATTAAATTTATTTATTAATATTTAATTTATTTTATAGAAATATTACAGATATCGATTTCAAAATATTTAATCATGATTTGGTCATAATTGTGAATGAATTATATAATCTATGTATTATATATGAAATTATATTAATTGGGTCAAAATAAATATATGCATAAACTCAACCTATTTATATAAAATGGGTTGAAATATGTTAAATGAGTTGTGTTCTGGTTAACCCAATAAAATTCATTATTAAATGGGTTATGTGGGTCGCATTATGTCACCTATTATTTATATGGATCATGTTAAAATTTTAAGATCTAACTCGTTCAATTACACAAGTCGAGTTCGGGTTGGCCCATACTCTAATACTCATGATTTGACACGACAAAAACACAATCCACAAACACGAGCTACAGCCCCTAACAGCCACTACCCTGAAATATGATCTCCAAACACGCCCTCACATGACAAGAAAAAACCCTAATAAAGGTAGTTACGTCTCTTTTATAACTTTATCTTAAAGAAAGAGAGCAGTTATGTAAAATTAAAATTATTTCAACAAACATTTATATTAGTTGGCTGTAAAATAAGCTGTAAGAGATTTATAAATGTATTATTATCCATAAATATATAGAGAAAAAGATATGTTACATGAATGGTGAAGAAAACTCCTAACCTCATTCACCACTCTATCATGAGACACCCTCCTAGCCTTGGGAACCCTTCTCTCTTCTCATGGACAAACTGTCCAACTCTGCTTGCATTTTGAACAAGTCAATAGTCCATGACAACCTACGGAGAAATTAACGTCCTCAGTCATGAGTCATGACATAACGTGCAAAAGAAACAAAAGGCCCATCACTCGCTTCACAGTAAGCAACCATTCAAGGAGTGACATGGATAGCGATATGGATGGACAATTTTTTACACTACCCGTGAACTCATAGTACTCATGCCGTAATCTCATCTGCGGTCTCAACCTTGAAATCGCAGCTAATAGTGGGGGCTACGAGGAGGACGAGAAGGGAGATAGATTACCAATAGAGAAATACTTTAGTTACGAACATATCTCATAAAAGTAAATTCACAAACTGACGTGGTTTGATGTGGTACGTTATCATATGAAGTCATGTCAGTTTGTGAATTTACTTTTATGAAATTTATTTGTAACTAACTGTATATGATCAACTTGATTACCTTTCTTCGGAGACTTTGTAGTTCTAGTGCATTTGATTTTCTCTATGAACTTTATGCCTTGTTTAGAAGACTGCTTATTTTTATATTGGCGGTTTGGCACTTTTTATTTGGACATGTACTACTAATATTTGTATCAAAGTGTAGACAAGCCCACATCTCTTTTATGGTTTTGTTTAGTTTCGCTAATACTTTCAAAACTTTGTAAATATATTCCGTTGTAACTATTGTTGTGCCAACAACCCAACTCTCTTGCTAGACTGGGAAGTTGGGGCATCACAAATAGGTTTTGAATTGCGTTCCGTTCCAGTTATTTTAGTAGGAATTTTTTGTTCTAGTGTAGTACCCTAGTACACTATATCTTTTCGTTCCATTTTGTTTCAAATTTCAACCCGTTTCGGCCTGTTTCGAGCCCTATTCTGTTTTGGACTGCTTCAATGGAAGTTTTGTAATTTTCTTGAGTTTGGATAGCATTTTTTAAAATTTTAAATCTAGATGGTATTTATGTATTCTAAAATCTAAAGGTATTTATATAATTTTAATTTTTTTGTAACTACGAATATGTCCCATCATTCTCTATTTTTTAAACATTATTTTTAATAATTTCTCAACTCTTTTATTTTTTCTTTGTTTTTTTTTTCCTGTAACTCAAGTTTGTGTTTTTTTTTTTTTAATATTATCTTTTGACGCCAATATCTCTACCTTTTTTTTAATATTTTTTCAATGTACATTTATCTTATAAATCATCAATTCTTCTATATATATATATACATATACACACATATACATGATACACACTTACATATACATATGTATTTATTTTATTAGTGATCAATTTACATATGCATATATATATATATATAGTTAATCTCAAAACGGTACATTAGAACACACCGATATCAAAATATTTTGTTCCACTATTATTATGGAACCATTGTATGAGACTAATATGAATGAAATCAAAACTATCAAAATCAGAGTTTCACAAAGTCAGTAATGAATGCTCTCAAAGAATATGATATGAATGAAATCCAACTTATCATCATCTTAATACATTGTTGTTAATTGCATGGAAACAAACAAACAAGAAAAAGGTAACAATATTTGCCCCACCAGTTCTATGTATAATAGCTCTGCATACAACTAATTTGCATCTCAGATCATGATACAAGTAAATGCATAACTCAAATACTCCTCAAAGACAGTATTAATCTGTCAGGAGATTTCATTTTTCTTTCTGCAGATAGATAGAATTCAATAACAATTTAAAAACCCATTTTTAGAGTTAGAAAGTCTGTCTGAGACTAGAAAAGAGGCTGTAGATTGTTCTTTTTAATGATTCAAGTTTTGCGCATTCTTATGATGATTACTCTAAAGAAAACGTTCATTATTATAAAATGAACCTTCATTTAATTTTGCCTGTTCAAATGTAAAAAGGGTCACACATTTTAAGAAAGAAAGCTCACATTCTTTACTAACTACTAGATTGCATTTGCTTTAAAACTACCATCTAGATACATAATACAAACAAGTACTATATCACATAATTTCATTTCCATTTTTTTTTTCTCTTTTTTGAGAAGATTCAAGTTCTAAAACCCAAATTCCTCTTGTAATTCAAGTATTGGAAATTGTAAGGGACTGTTGAAGTTATGGGATTCAAGAGGAGGTAATTGACAGAGACAATCCTGTTTTGTGTATACCAGTTGTAAAGTTTTCTAAACTTTGAAAGTGGGGTTGACAAACATGGCCAAGAGAGAGAGAGAGAGAGATGTTATTGACAGAAGTGTCTTGTCAATCCTCGAAGTAAGTGATCCAGTTGTGAAGCTCCAATAATTAGATCAATTTCAAAGCATGTCACTTTCTCATTCTACCGAAAGCTGATGGGGACATTCAGATTTCTTCATCTTTTCGGCATTTTACATTGAACCATTTGATGACCTTTATCAGACTCCTCCAACTTTTGAGGACCCATTAGAGACCTAATCGTACTTTTATTTTGCATATGATAAAATATCAGCACCCCTTCAAAAATATACTAGTCAGTTTAGAGTAAAATAAATAAATAAATAAAAATATCAACTTACAAGAGCCAGTGAAGTTGGCAATGGCAAAGGTTGCTTTTAATTTTGTACAAGAGATTACAAGATTTTCTCTACAAATAAAAGAGTTATAGCTTGATTTCTAACTATTTCTGCTTATAGCAATCAATATAAATATATTTTGCAAAGAATGGCAAACTTACAGGAGTTTAAATATATACGAAGAATGGAAGAATGGAAGTGTAATCCAAACCAAGTCTCAACAAAGGTACATACGTATTCCACGGCCGAAGATCCCAGCATAATCAATATCGACCTATCCTGCCAGTAATACCTGTTTTCCCCCGATCGAGGTCTTTCCTTATCTTTACAACAACAGCTGCGGTGTATTATGTTACATCTTTTACATGAAATTGAAGACCAGCAAAGCAAGATTAAAGGAGACCCTCTTCCACTGGCTGTTGATATGGGTCAATCCAACATTCATCCTCCTCGACAGCTTTTCTCCATCTTTTTCTGAAAACATCTAACTCAGTGTAGGATTGCCTCCTCACCTGCAAAAAAACATGACAATACTCAGTTCAAAAGAACTACTATATTGGAATGCTAACTCTCAATAAAGACGGAGAAATCGTGGCCGGAAGGCATCACATATCAAACAGCCCCTCTCCCTAGTGATCAGGTTAATTACAATGTGCTCAAGAGTCTGGATAGCTATAATCTTTTCCCTTCAAATCAGCTAGACTGGTGAACAACCTCAATTTATGTGTGCCTTCTGTCATGTACTATTTGGGATGGATACTTCACGGACAGGATTCCCTAAGTGGACCTAGTGATTTTCATTCCCAGTGAATTCTCAGCTACAAGCCTTGTTACAAACCCTCTAAGGATTAGCAAAGCCTGTTGCTCACTAAGGGGTACAATATATTGTGTCTTCTGGCTGAAGTATATTATGTTCCATTATTCTTCATACTGCCATCAGCACATACTAGTAACAGTCATTCATTATCTAAGACGGGCAGTTTTAAAAGATATCAGAGCATCATCAATCCAAACAAGACGAAGGCGACTTCAACAGGCATTTTAACCTGCCAAGGGAGCTAGAAAATAGATTTAACTATTTTTATTTTGCTTAAAAAGAGTCAAAACTTACATCAGCTCTATGATCTTTTACACGAGTGTTAGATGAGGCCTGCAACACAAAGACAATTAAGTTTTCAGATTATAAATAATAAAAAAAATTAGGAAATCAATGTTTCTGTGCTAGTTATATTCTTTTTGATTTTGGAAGTCTGGCCATGTGGGATGAATTTTTCGCATTGATGAACATTAATTGGCAATTAATAACCTAAAACCACAAATCAGTATTCACATTATACAATTTTAGAAATTGAACAATATTATTCACTCATATTGCTTTGGACGGCACACCAAGGACAGATAAAATCCTTTTATGAATGAAATCCTAGAATTATGAAGCACAAAATCACATAGCTGATGATATTTAAGGAATCAGTCAATGCTCATTTAATAAGTGTTCAATTGGATGCTTAATAGCATGCAGTTTATGCTCTTCCTATAAGACGTATTGGCATTTTCACATCAGCTTTCTAGCACAAATCCTTTTAGCGAATGGTGAAAAGAGGTTAAAAAAGGCAAAAGAATCTGAGATGTGATAGATGCAAGTAAACTACACGATAAAGACTACAAAGGATTTGATACTAGATGGTGGCTATAATATAATCAGTAATTAATGCAATGCATTATGCTTTACAGAAAACTTGTTTACAGAAATAATGAACTTGATGACACAGATGGGGGTAATATATTTAACATGCAAAGGCAGTAACTTATCTTCTGATACAACTTTGTACATGACAAGTCAGTGCTCGTGTGGAGTAAAAAAAGTGTACAAAATGAAGCTCGAATTTTGCACTTTGAACTGTAAGCAATTCTACAATCTTAGTATAGAAAGGCAGAAAAAAAAAAGGAAGAAGAAAAGGCATGTTGCTGACTATAATTCGTTGAAAATTTATCAAGGCAATACTAAGATAGTTGGGATTAGTTGACTGCAGTTAAGTATCATTATATTTTTTCCAGGGAGGGAATCCAATTGCATAACAGAGCAGCACACAGGTAGAACTTATCCACCTCTGAAAAAATTCGCCATTAACTTTAACAGCCCATGTAACATTGAAATAAGGGTCCAAGTTTCACTAAGTAGTCTATGGATGTAAATGAGAATGTAGTAGCTCATATGAGTAAATACAATTAACCCCCTTCTTTTGTTTTCATGCACAAGGTCACTAGTTGTAGCATCCATGGAAATAAACTCTAATATGCCTGGGATATCATTAAGCTATTAGGAAAGAAGAAAACCTATAATCAAACCCACCAAAACTCTTGCAACAAGAACTACTTGCCCACCCTTATACAAGAATGTAGACTACAAGACAAGTGACACAATCACAAGCGTAACAAACCCTACAACATTCGAAACATAAGAGGGACAGTTCATATGTTCAAAACATAACGAAAACCTAAAGCATTAGTAAGTGATAAGAGATTTCTTGAATCTAACCTCATTTTTATCAATGCCTCCAAGTGTTGGACGACCATAATGAACTATGTACTCAGCATCCACAACGCCAACATTTTTGGTTCGATCACCCTGCTTGTGGAGGAAGAAAAGGTTTCATGCAACAAATCTGGGGCAAGGAGATCTTTAAGAGAGAGAGAGAGAGAGAGAGAGAGAGAGAGAGGATAAATAATAACAAGGAGCTTGCCTGTGCACAATAACCAAGCTGCATGTCCAGGCCCCAGGCATGGATCAAGTCGTTCTGTAAAAATGTTATTGACCAAGGAATCTAGATGAGTTGGAGAATTAGATCACAAGTTCTAATCTCTCTCTCTCTCAGGTAATTAAAATCTCATTATAAGCACAAAGGATGCAATCCAAGTCCAACGAGATGTGTACTAGACCCTTTCCATCCGTCATCTCCTTGTACTTCAATGAATATCGTGGATTACTCAGTTTGACCCAAATAGTATATATATCCTCTACTAAATTGGCCAGCCTAAGTACAACGGTAGCTACCTTCAACCCCTTCCCCTATGGTCGCCTAACCAAAAAAAGGAAAAAAAAAAAAAGAAAAAAGAAAAAGAGAGGGTTGATGGAATGGGTCAGGTGCGGATAGAAATGGAAAGCCAAAGCAGTTCCCACAGATGGGAACAACAGGAGTTCTATAAAATAATTAAATGTTACTGGTAGCGCACAGTTAAAGCAGCTTGTTTCCAAGCTCCTTCAATCGGGAGATCAAAATGAATGCTATCCACACTGTATTTGTTTTACTACTTTACAGAGTTAAGCTGCGGTGCTTAAGTAATAGCTATACAAGTTTGCCAGTATCATTTCTGTACTGGTCTATAGTTGGGCTCTTTTAATTATTGGGAAGTCTCTCCTTATCCAAGTTTGAGACTCTACTTTAAAATGTTTCTATTTCATGTCAGTTTCAGCACATCTTATAGAAATAACTCAAACTATTGATTAAAGAGAACCCTCTGCATATTTTGTAAACTTATTTCGTCATAAATGAAGTAATATGTCACACCTGGATCATATACCATACACACCGCCAGGCAGCTTTCGAAAAAACAGGTGCCATCATTTCTATCCATCTGCAAGAATGACTTTTATCTTAGTTTCGTACAAAACCTTCAACTATTGTAAGAATGTTGACACAAGAATAGGAACTTCTGTCCCTTCTTTAGAAATTAAGTAAGCTATTACATTCAATATGAACAAAACCAGATACTTCTAGGATGTGAAATTTTACCCAGTGCATGGAGGAGCAGTACTGCTGCCATCACAACCTTTCCCACCATTACCAGGCTTGTAAGTTCTTCTGCAGAAACACGGGCCAAAAGCATATACAACATTAAAACCAAATAAAGCCACTGTTTTCAGGCCTACTTAATCTAAATCATATTGTTAAGAAAAATTACTAACAGTGAGCAAATATAGGAACCAAATGTGGCAGCTTCAATAAAGCAACTAACATTCCAGATGCCTTATAAATGTCATACATACCCATCTAAAAGACAGTTGAGAATAAGTCAACAGCAGCTGAGAATATAAGTCAACAGCTTTGGAGACATTTCCAGTACTTTTTCTATGCCATTCTTTGAACTTTTAAAATAAGGACACATTCTTTGGGAGATATCTCTAATTACAGACCTGACCTAATTAAAGATCCTCTTGTTGAAATAAGGACACATTCTTTGGGCTCCACAGAGGAAACAGAAAAAGTTGAGGCAGACTTCTATACTTAGTCAGATATTGAATTATGATCCTCTAGCTGAATGAGGTTCTAATATTGGTCATCTTATATAAATGCGGTCAGGTTTTAGTGTTGGTAGCATGATGAACAGATAGCAACTGCAATCAGCTGTTCTTAAAGTATGATTTTTTTTTTTTTTTTTTTTAAATTAAAAGAATTGAAGGTATTACCTCCATCCCCTATTGTGTCCCTAGAGTTGGAACTCTACCACTCCGTTTGTAGTTTCAATAGAAAGAGAGAATAATTACCCTTGGGCTTTTAACATTTCATAAGGGAACAAATTTCCAGATAAAGAGAAAGAGCGCAAAGAAAATTTAAGCCCTTGACTTTTTGAATGAGAAACAAAGCATGGGACAAAAAAATGGCAAAAGGGATATATGGAAATGAGAAAGTAAAAGAAAAACGAAGAAGTTAAAATTAAAACATAAGAATAATCCTACAAGAGAACCTGTGCACTTTTGATCTCCTCCCACGAGCAGTAATTTGATGATGCACCTCTGATTTGTTACGATCAAGTGCTGGCTGTGATATCTCAAGACCTTCACTTTTAATGATAGAGACATATCTAGTAATTTCAAGAGTACAAAGAATATCAAGTATAAGCATTTCTCCAAATATATCATAAAATGCATGTAACTAAAAGTTAAGTTGCCAACCCTTGTTTAAGCCAATGGTGCCCTTGAGTGAAAAGGTCAAATAGAGCCTACTCATAAAGCAAAAAGTGAAATGTGGACCAAATAAAATAACATTGCAAGGAACCAAATTTTTAAAATTAGATGGGGGAGTTGACTTCGATAGTTATTTTAGATTTATTCCCTTTCCATCAAATATTTGGAGGGGAAAAATTTTCATCAAAAATATTTTCCAAAATACACACACAAATCTCACTTTGAATACCATAAAAAAAGATATTGCTTCTTATTATAAGACTGATTGAGGAAAACATTTGGAGGAAAAGAAAAATACAGTTCACAGGTTTGGTTCGAGTGGTACGTACCATTGCAACCCATTTTATTTAGGTTCATTATAGGGCTTTTTAAAGTTCAACTTTCAGGAGGCAAAGATCATATGATTAATTATTCATAACGTTTTAAAGTTGTTGTAAAGTTGTCTTCTCAAAAATGATGATCGTAACATCACATAACATTGTGACACAGCTTGACTTACTATTATCAACGAAATTTTAGCATTTGGGTTACAACTTCTCTTAAGAACTTATTCAAAAAACTCTTACAAAAAAAGAACTTACATAATGTTGATTAAGAATCTAAGGTTTTTTTTTTTGTTTTTGGTTTCTTTCTCATCCTGATCTTGATTGTGATTGATGGGATAGGAGACCCAGGCCCATAAGAATTCAGCGTCCAGAGATTCCCAAAGTCCAACCAAGAAAGGAAGGTCAGACCTAGGAATGGCGGCAACTGATGGTATAGAAGGCCAAGGTCTAATTGAGTCTTGGGATGAAAAGTAGGCAAAGAAATTTGCCCAGAAGGAAGGCCTTTAAGGAGAACATTTTTGAAAGAGAACCTGAATACCTCTATTGTTTTTTTGATAGGTACTAATACCTTTATTGTGGAAATAAAGGGGATGAAAGCATAGAGACAGAAGATAACAGCCATCACAAGGTCTAAGAGTAAGAGCTCCAGGAAAAAGCGGCCATATCAGTAGCTGAAGTTGCACATCAAGAACGTAATGGTGGCAGATAGAATGTTCAGGTATCAGTAGATCGAATCATACATACACATCAAGGAGAATATTTTAGAAGATTCACAGCACGTCTATCAAGAGGCATGAATAAGAAAGGAGAGGACGGGACTGATCGATGTATTTAGATAAAAAAAGAGGAGAAAGGTGAATAAGAGAGAACTTCTATTCAACCAGGTGAATAGTCGGAAAACCTCTGCCGGTAGGCAATTTGTTGACACAGGCATAATTTGCCAAACCATGACCATCAGCACAACTGTACCCTACTCATTCACCCATTCCCATACTCCAAGTGGCATTGTGGATAAGAGCAAAGCATTGGATCATTAATTGATAACCTGAGCACTTTCAAGCATCATCAGCAATAGTTGGCATCACACCGGAAGATGGCCCATGAGCAGGATTAACAACGACCAAGTTGAGTAATTCATAACATTTTAATTACTTATTAAGAAAAAAGGTACCAAACATATTTACAATTTGAAGTTGTGTACATGTCATGCGTTATGCATGCCAATGTCTCATTTGATAATCCTCCAAATGGCTAATGTTGAATAATGAGATCATGTAGGGCATGTTTGGACAGGCAAAGAATTCTCAAAATTCTAAAAAAATTTCATAATTTCATTCTCAAACATCACTCAAACACAAAACACCATTCAATTCAAATTTTCAACTTTTTTATCTAATCATTACCTAATCATTATCCAAATACAAACACTAATTAAACTTTTACAAACTTCAAAACAAACACAAAACTCAATAAAACTTTTACAAACTTGAAACAAAAATAATATTAAAAAATAATACTTAAACAATTTTTTAACTTCATAATGTTTTTATTCAACTTTCTCTCTCCTTTCCCAAAACCCAATACAACATCTTCACTCAAACTATTTCACTATTATTCACAAAATTCTGAAATATTCTAAGTGTCCAAACATGCCCTAACTCACTTATAAGAATAAATGAGTGATATATGATCAGAAGTTATATGACTTTATAGAAAGATTGTAACATCTTGACTCTCGATTGCACTCAAAAAGTAAATTTTCATGAATTACCTAGCAAGCCTTGATCATTATAAGAAAGTGTACTCTGGAAGAAAGAAACATTTTTAGAAAAGTCAAATATCCAACTGCAATTTCTAGACAATTTTTTTTTTTTGGTAAAATAAATTTTTATTGAATCAAATGAATAGGAGTTGCCCAAGTACACACAAAGCACACGAGGAAACACCTAGTTAAGCATTAGGTGAAATAGAAACAAGAAAATCATGAAAAATAGCTCCATTGAAATTGACAATAGACGCCCATAAAAATAAAGCATTGAAAAAAAAAATCTTCGGAGTCCTTACAATGATCACTCCCTATCTTCAAAGCTCCGATCATTCCTCTCCAGCCAAATGCACCACATCATACATAAGAGAACCGTCTTCCATACTGCTGTGATTTGGGAATTACCCTAAAGCTCTCCAACTAGGCAAGAGATCCACCAGCCTCTCAGGCATTGCCCATGCAAGTCCAGTCCTACTGAAAATATCATCACAAAAGGGTCCTAGCCACCTTGCAATGAAGTAATAAATGGTCCACAGAGTCACTACTTCGTTCACACATACAGCTCCAATCAACAATAATAATCTGCCGCTTCCTTAGTTATACATGATCGGGATTTTTCCGAGAAAAGCGGTCAAACCGAAGAAAGCAACCTTACGAGGCAACTTACTCCTCCAGATACCCTTCTATGGGAAAGGTATACAATGCTGGCCCGTCATAGCCTTGAAAAAAGACTGAACAGAGAATTTCCCACTCCTGGATTAAGTCCAAATCATTATCCGCCACAACACTACCAAGACTCGGTACAGCAGGCTGAAAACTTTTGTAATAGCACCCATCTCCCAATCTTGATCTGCTCTGAAAAACTAACATTCTACTACAACGAAACACTAGAACTTTCCCAAAGCTTTGCCACCGAAACGTCTTGTTCGTGTGTAATAATATAGAGCCGGGAATGCAACCTAGAGAGTGCAATCACCACACCAAGTATCATGCCAAAATCTAATCCTGGAGCCATCACCAACCGAAAATCTGAGATGTATAACAAAAAGTCCCTAGCTAGATCTTATTGTTTTCCACAAACTCCACCATGTGCACCCTGAACTTTGTTGGAGCACCAAACCCCCAAAACACTCTCATACTTAAAATCAATTACAGCCCTCCACAATGCCTCCCCTTCTTTGTGATACTGCTAAAGTCACTTCCCAAGAAGAGCCTTGTTGAAAACTCTCAAGTTTCTAATCGCCAACCCATCGCAAGAAATTGGTAGCAAACCTTATCCAAGCTTACCAAGCAGAACATGGTCTCATCCCTAATTCCTCACGAGAAGACTTCCCAAAATATGGATACAATTTGCCCTGTCTGCAGTAAAGGGAACAAGGATAGGAAATATGTAGGGAGGTTAGAATGAGTACTTAAAATCAAATTGATTCTAACTACTTCTGAAAAGTATATCCTTTTCCAACTTACCAGACTTCATTTGATCTTCTCAATCACCTCAGCCCAAATTTTCTTCACCTTATATGCAGCACCCAAGGGAATTCTCTTTGTTTTTATTTTTTTTTTTTTATGACGGGGGAACCACCCCACAGCAGAGCCCTTATCACCCATGGAACCTAAACCCCTAGGAGACTAACACATCAACCCACCGCCATGGCCTCCCACTTAAATCAAAGTTCGATCCAAGGGAGAATCGAACATGTGATGTGGGGCTCATGCACAAAAGTTCACCCTTACCACTTGGGCTACCCACAAGTGGGTACCTTGCAACACCCAAGGGAATTCTAAGGTAAATTGGGCAAAGGAGATACATTGCATCCTAAGATTATCACCAAGCTCTATATGTTATGAACATTGCCCACCGAGATCAGTTCAGACTTATCAATATTCACTTTTAGGCTAGAAACCACTTCAAAGCAAAGTAGTAAAGCGTCCACTGAAAACCCAAAAAGAAATCCCCCTTCACTATGACTCTAGCATCCTCATATGAGCCATCCATAATAATAACATATAGAAATGTGGACAACGGATCCCTTGCTTAGCCACGGGAACTGTTGTAGAAACCAAACGCAAAGTCATTCACAAGGACAGAGAAACGAGATGTGGAAACAAAATGCATATCCATGTGCACCATCTATCCCCAAAGCCGCACCTTCCAAGTAAATAATACAAAAATACCCAATTTATAGTAAGCTATATCCATATCCAACTTGCATGAAATTCCTAGCTCTCTTGATTTTATTCTACTTTCCAAGCATTCATTAGCAATAAGCACCGAATCCAATATTTGTCTTCCCTTGACAAAGGTATTTTGAGGCTTTGAAATAATGTTCTCAATTATCGTACTCATTAAATTGACCAAAAATTTGGACATGATCTTATACGCTTCATTCACAAGACTAATGAGGCAAATCCTTCACATCCGAAGCCCTGGGCCACTTACGATTGAGTGCAATGAAAGTCACGGTTGAGTGCGAAAAACTCCATGGAATATCCATTTGGTCCTCAAGCTCAATCTTTAGCCATCCAACTCACCATTCGATGAAGCTTCTCTTGTTCAACCAGTCTTTTCAATCAATTGGCACTGCTGGAGATCAATAGACTCAATGGCTAAAACATCAAGCTTATGTCTCCATCCAAATTGTTTCGAAAGAAGACAAGCCTAATAGTGGTAAATTTGGCCCTTTATCACGGAATGATCAGAAAGTACAAGACCATCAATGTGGCGCAACTCAATGGCATTGTTCCTCTAATGTGAGCTGGTTACACAATGGAAGAACTTTGTGTACTTATCCCTTCCCTTAGCCTAAGAGCATGAGATTTTTGTCTCCAAGGTATCTCCTCCATCAAAGTCACCTTTCTGAGCTCTAAGGCAATTTGGCTTATCCTTGGAACCTCCTCATCAGAAAGAGCTCCAATCTCCTCCTTGCCTTCTATATCTTGCAACTCTTCAAATAGAGACTTCTTATGGCTATCTACATATCAAAAATCTTGCACATTCCTTATCTTCAAATCATTCTTCATAGCTCTTAGTTTGGCTACTAACATGAAACTATAAGTGTCATAAATTGATATGATGAACACCAATGTTACAATGCCATCTAGTTTACGACACATTTTCAAACTTGAAATATCTATGACACATGTGAATGCCACCACAATCCAACATAATAAGAAAATGATCCGAACTTGAGGTAGTCTCATATGGCACAACTAGAGAAAATGTGCCCCTCAAGAAGATGAAACCAAAAATTTGTGCAATCTAGCAAAACCCAATTATTAGACCATGTGAATAAAAGAAAAGCTCTAAAAAGTCGTCCATAGCTGAACTAAGACGAGACTCCCCTGATCTCTCTCACTCAAAAATCAAGTGACATTAAAATCTCCACCAATACACGAAGGCATATCCCACAAATAATGCAAGCCAACAATCTCAACCTGCAAGTCTCCTTTTGCTATCCAAATTTGGCACATATTTACCAGCAAAATCCCACACAAAACCATCCCTAATGTTCTCCCCAAAATGGAATGCCCTTCGCCACTAGTCAGCATTCTCCCTAAAGAAACGATGGCACCCTCACCAGAGTTGAGTATAACGCCGAGGCTTGAGGGAGATGTAGGGTTTGCCAGAATGGATCAACAGGGAGTGACGCTCCAATTCTTGCCAGCGAAACAATGGCACCCACATTGGAGATGAAGGCAATTTGTGGGTTTGCCGCCAACCCAAAACCTCCAATGGTGACCATGGCCTCACCACTCATGACAAAGAGAACCAATTTGTCGTTATCTCTTCAGGCATCTTGTGACAATAACAAGGGTGTTGTTGAGGAGGTACAACATTTGAATGCAAGGGATGGTGTGGAGGAAACTTTGGGCTTGTCGTGGAGCCTTGCGAGGAGGAATGTTTAGGGCCTGATGTACAGTTGAGAGCTGAGTCTGGAGAAGATGTTCCTTTGATATCTCTTCCTCCGTTAGCTGGTTCATCATCAAATTGGGTTCTGCAAAAGGTTAACGAAATACAACAGTGTGTGTGGATTACATATGGAGGATTTGACAACCAATTCACAGCACTACTCACTCCTATTGAGGCGGGTCACGTACTTGAAACAAAATCAAGATTTAAGAAGAGCAAGGTGTTAAAGTGTCTTACTTGGGCAATCAACTACGACGCTGAGGGAGGCAGTTCAAGTCGAGGGAGGACTAGAGAGGGCAGGAGTGTAGTTAGGGGTGTAGTATGTAGAATGTAGCTTCTAAGGGAGTTACGGGTGGTGTCTTAGTTTTGTGGAAACAAGGGGTTGGGGTAGTTACGGTGATTTGCTTTGTTGTGGGGAGGAACGTTTTGTCCCAATCGGGCTTGGTGTATATTGGATGGCCTTACTAGTCATTAGGGGTACTCTATTATGGGCTAAATGTTCTCTCTTGCATACACCCAATGTACTTGGTTACACCAATTGATATTAATTAATTTTTACCTTTTTAAAAAAAAACAAATCATCCCCAACATTCTTGAAAGCACATGCAACCAAGTAATCTCCCCCCATACACCCCTCTAGAAACTCCACGACCCTCTTATCCCAAATTATAAGTACCCTACCCGAAGCCCCCTTAGAGCCAAGATGGGTCCATCCCATTATGAACATCCCGAAAAGCTACGAATGATGCTACTATCAATGAACTTCAACTCTGCTTCTTACAAACAAACGATATCAACCTTCCATAGCATAGTAAGTTTTTTACACAGAGTCACTTATTAAAGTTGTTCAGCCTCCAAACATTCCATGTAAGAATATTCGGCTTTATAAAGAAATGTTTGTCGCCCTCCCCTTAGTCCTACCTATGCTTATGGCTCCCCTCCTTCGCATCATAATTTATCAGCATGTGTCTCTTTAATTCCCTCTATCTTTTATATGCTAATCTTGAAAGATGGAAATGACCCGCCTCAAAGGCAATGAGAAGCCCCTAAATTGTTCTTCAATACTCTCACATGAAACCCCAACACAAACTTGGATCTCTTTCACTTTTTGTAACACCCACTCCAAAGAGAAACTAGCCAAACTCAAACTTGGTGGCAGAGAGGATAAAGGAACAGGATCATCCCTGGCCTCTTCCCTCCCTCGCATTCTAAATCCTACAATGTCCCTTTCCATTGGAACAAACTGCATATCCATTGGCGCGTCTAATCCACCATCCATTTGCATCAGGTCCGCCCCTGCCGAAGGACTCAACTCGAAAGAGTTGCCCTCCAAATTCAGTTCCAAATTATTGCCATCCGTAATCTCAAAAAATAGTGCCAACTTGGGGTACGTGAGGAGGACAAAATTCCATCAACACCTCTCTAGCAGCCACAAGACAGGAAACAACCTCGTCAGCAGCTCCAAAAGGTCCATCCCAAGACTTCTCAGCCTCATTTACACTCCTACAGTCTATTAACTGTCAGACCAAAACTTTGAAGATCAGGAACGCTCTCTAGATGATCCTAAAAGTTTCTTCTTCAATACCTTTTATTGCTGGGCTATAGCTATAGGCTTTAATTGGCACCACAATTTTCATGATTTACTTGTATCAACCTCTAGCTCCTAATTAGTTGCATTCAATACAAGAAGTTACTTGAAAGCAAATTTGAATCTCTCCGTACACCTTGCGATTCACGTGGGTGAACAGTGAAGCGAGGAACCCTAACTCAACCAACCCGCCGCCACCCCTCACCCATCATCAATCGGAGTGTGATATCTCACCTCAGTCATAGACGAGGCCGGCAGGTCCCGGTGTCCTCACTGAGGACCGTCTGGCGTCAGTCCTTGCTGGCAAATGGATCTTTCGCTTCATCTCTGTCAAAGGTGTCGTACTGTCGCCGTGCACTTTCAACACCGCCACAGACTCGGAAGACGGACTCCAGCAAGTCCGTTGTGAGGCATCCGACATCAGTTCTTTGCCAGCGATTGGGAGTATTCTGCTGTTTTTTCGTTACTTCCTCCGGCGAACTGTGACCTGAACCTTTGCATTAGCCATCGTTACAAACGTGTTTGACAGACTCTGGCGACCCCATTGTGGGACCTCCGAGTTGATCATCCTCCGGCGACTAAAAGTTTCCGTTATCTCAGTTAAGGGGTTCTATTTTTACCAACCTAGTGCACCTTTGGGCTTTGTTTTCCCAACCTGATAACTCCAGCCACCTTCCCGCACTACTTTTACTCAACAGAATGATGCATTTCAGTGTGGGATGCCCCTGCATCTGAAGTCGAAGGTTTGATCAGTATGGGTCAACTGGTGCACTTTTGGGTGGAATCGAAGGCTTTGGAGCTTTTGCTAGAATCATGGAGATGGTCATTAAAAATTGTGGAAAGGAGCAGAAGGGTGTGGAGATTTGTAGTGATGGGTCGCAGTGGTCTAAAATGGCCACGATGGAAGCAGTATTACAAGCAAGAAAAAATTTGAATTTCACAAAACACTTGCGTGAAGGCAACAACAGAACATTCATGGCTCAAAGATGCTCCAACAAGCATGGTAGGTTCCTAATGTCAATGGACAGCTTTTGCTGTCCATAATCCTTCCTTTATTCTTATTTCCTTATTTTCACCTTTCTTTAATTTACTTAGGCTTGTATAGTTACCATATTGTCACCGAATATGGTGGAGGTCGGCGGAGTGTTGTAGTCATTCCTAAAGGGTATGAAGGTCTGGGTTGAGAGAAATTTGCTGTGAAATTACGCAAAGCTACAGATATGCTTTTTGCTGATGGGTCAAAGAAGAAAAACCAAAAGAAGAATGAGAACATCAACTTGGAGGTGAATCATAAAGACCCAAGTACATCCACGGTGGTGAGGCAATCATATGCGGCAGCTCTGAAGACCGGTCATGATTCGGGGGTTCATAGTAAGGGGAATGATGTTAGTGGTTTGCAGATCACGCCTCAAAACTAGCTTGTCGCGATGCATAATTCTTTAAAGGAGATGGAAACCCAACTTGTCGAATTGAAGGCAGCAATAGCTTTTTTGTCTACGAAAATAGATCGGCTTTCAATTAGAGGCAATAGGGTTGTAAGGAACAAGATTAAGATAGGCTCGAATCCTTTAAACTCAGATAAAGGAAAACGGAAAATCGGATCTAGCCCTGTTCCTATAACCAGATCCAGAAGAGTATGGCGGGTCAAAAGGAAGTCTGGGTTATTTGAAGTGGGTTCTACGTCCGGTATCGGTGTAAAGACATCTGTAATAGAATGTCATTCGCCTCAGATGACTTCTGTACCCAAAGAAACTATGGCTCCCTCGTCAGAGTTGAAGGAAAATAGTGCCATACCATTGGTGAAGGGACCCGCTGAAGTTGCACATAAAGGGTCACCAGAGGTGAAGGAACTTGATGTCATACCATTTGAGAGAACTAATAAAGTTGCTGAGGAGGTACGGGATTTGAATATGGATTTGGCATTGGTGCCTTGTGTAAAAGGATCCCTAGGGTCGAGAGTGCAGCTGGATACTGTGTCTGAGGATATTGTGGCTCCATTGGTCTCTCTTTCTCCAATAGCATATTGGATTCTGCCTAAAGTTAATAAAATTCAACAGTTTATGAGAATTTCACATGGAGAATGTGAAGACCAATTTAAAGAACTAATTACTGCCATCGAGGCAAGCCACGTGCTTGAAATCAAATCAATTTCAAGAAAAGTAGGGAGTTACATCGTCTTTCTTCGGCAATCAACTACGACACTAAGGGTGGTAGCTCAACTAGGGAGAAGTCTAAAGGGAGGGAGGGCATTGTGAAGACGGCAAACAAGGGGCTGGGGTGGGGTTTTTGGGCAAAGTTTTAGTTCTACGGGAAGCAAGGGGCTGGGGTCGGGGTTGATGTATTTTGAGTTGTTTTTTACGGGCTTTTTGGGTTATTAGGGGTTTTTTATTATGGTCAAGCTGTTCTCTTGTATACATCAGTGTACTTGGTTACTCCTTTGATATATATATATATATATATATATATAATATTTTTACTTATCAAAAAAGAAAAGATTAGTTGCATTCTCTTGTATGCAATCTACATACTTAGGCTATGCTTATTTAGCATATCATAAATATTTGTTTTACCCAGCAAAAAAGCTTGTCACAGTAAAAATCTGTCATCTTTGGCCACTATTTGTCTTCTTGCTAGAACAAGGAAAACTTTTTTTTCATCATAAGTAATAGAACAAGTAAAACTAGTTTTACAAATTCTAAGATCAACAATCACAGGTACAACCACAATTATGATCAAGTAACAGAACTTCTAAGATCAGGTTTCAGTTATTAATATTTTCTATACATGATTACCAATCAAAAAGAATATTTTCTATACATAATTTAATTTACTATTAGGACATTTGCTGCATTTGTGGCATTCAGATTCTTCATTAGAGTTATATAAAAGATTGAAAACAAAAAAGAAAAATAACTGGTCAAATGTATCAACAGAATCTTATTGCAGGATAAGATATGGAAACTGATGACACTAGCCATTTGGAAACTTCAAATTAAAACATTTTTCCGTTTATAATAGTTTGCAGCTAATGTACCGTTCAGGGTGGAACTCTTCAACTCCTAGGTCCTCGTCCCAAAGGAAGATGTAACCATACTCGGCAACTATTTCAGGATGTAAGAACCGCTTGGCAAACCACCTAATAATCATCAAAACCAAGCTCCAGCAAGCCACATTAGAATAATATTTCTTAGTTAGAAATGATTATTAGAGTGGAAGGCTAAATTAATTACCATTTAGTTTGATTGACTGCAGAAATGTGAATGACATGATCACTCCATTCAAAATCCCTCCATTCATTAAGAACACCATCATAATGGAAAAGCATCACAACAAAATTGCTTGATAGAAACTGCAGTACGGGGGGTATAAAGAGCAATCAACCACAAGATCAAACAATAAAAATTGCAAAATAAACATCCAGGAGTTCAGTTAAGTACCTTTTTCACCATTCTATTCACAAGATCTTTTTGCTTTATCCCAACTGCCACAGCAAATAAATTACTCGTGGAACTCATATTAGTCTGTTGAATATCTCTGTAATAAGTTGCCTGTTTAAACAACATATACATCCATACAAAAAACTTTAAAAAAATGTTGAATATTAATAATGAGGTAACAATAACAGCCATAATTAAAGCATTGCTTGCATGTATCCGGTCTGAAGTGTGACATTAACCAAGGAAAATGAAGCAGGATGTTAATAATAACTAAACAACCATCTATGCCTTCAGTCATTGCATTCACAATTGTTCATACTTGGTATGCCTTACACGAAAAAGGTTTATTTTAATGTAATAATAACTAAGCAACCAACTATGCCTTCAGTCATTTCTTTCACAGTTGTCTTTATATTTTCAATATTTCATGAGCATAGATTCACTATCTTCTTTGTTTTTAAATATATAAGTAATAGATAAATTTTATAAATACGATTGGAATAGGCATAGCCCGTGTACACATGAAGTATACAAAAGAACATCTAAATACATTTTATGAACGGTAAATTAAAGACAAAAAGTCATGCACATTGTTCCCATTTAGTACAATAGCTGAAAACCAAAGCAGTAAAGTGTGTACAAAAATATTATGCAGCTCCGCCGTTGTGCGCTCCTTGTCTTCAAAACATCGTTCATTCCTTTCCGACCAAAGACACCACATAATGCACAATGGGATCATCTTCCACACTACCGCCATTTGGGGACAGCCTTGGATCATTTTCAGCAGCCGAATAGATCCACCACCCTCAATGGCATTACCCAAGCAATATCAACCCTTCTAAAGATCTCATCCCACAGCACCCTTGCCACCTCACAGTGCAATAAGAGATGATCCACTAATTCTCCGCTTTTTTTACACATAGCACCAATCCATCACAACACATCTTCTCTTCCTCAAATTATCAGTGGTTAAAATCTTCCCAATAGCAGCAATCCATACAAAGAAAGCTACTTTAGAAGGTACACAAGACCTCCAAACATTCTTCCAAGGGAAGGGAGTGTTAGCTTGTGCTGTCAAATATTTTGTAACACACCCTGACTATACATTTCTTACTATCATTGAGCCTACATTGCATTCTATCTCGTTGTGCCGTGAGGTGTCCCATGGAGTATATCAATCTGAAAAAATCTGACACGGTGGACAATTCCCAATCATGAAAGTCCCTATTAAAAAGGATATGCCATTGGTAAGAGCCATGAGAAGATACCCACAAATCCGCCATTGAAGCATCCCTATTAGTAGCAATACGATGGAGGGCTGGGAAAACCCTATCTAGAGCGCAATCTCCCCACCACACATCCTGCCAAAACCTGATTCTAGTATCCTCTCTGGCCATAAAACGAATATGTTTTTCAAAGCATGGCCATCCCTTATAAATTTCCATAATCCCACACCATAACCCCTCCTCACTCCATTGGAGCACCAACCGCCCCAAGCACTTTCGTGTCTAGCATCAATAACCTCCTTCCACAACGACTCCCCCTCCAAGTGGTATCTCCATAACCATTTCCCCAATAAAACTGTATTGAATGTTCTCAAATTGCATATTCTCAAGCCCCCATTCGAGACTGGGGAGCATACCAAGATGGTATTTCTTTTCCTCCCCCATGGCCCCTCATAAGAATGTCTGGAAGAGTTTCTCAATCCTACTCGCCACCCCTGCCGGCAAAGGTAACAAAGATAAGAAATAGGTGAGAAGATTAGTTAGGGTACTCTTTATTAAAGTGAGATGACCCCATTTCGATAAATACACCATTTTCCAACCCACCAACCTCTTCTCTACCTTCTCCACTATCCCATCCCAAATAGCTCTAGTCTTAAACTTTGCACCCAACGGAAGACCCAAATATTTCATAGGCAACAAAGACACCTTACAATCCAGAAAGTTTGCTAAGTTATTAATGTTGGGCACCACGCCCACCGCAACCATCTCAGACTTACCAAGATTCATCATAAGTCCCGACACTGCTTCAAAACATAACAATAGTGCTCAAAGCGATTGAATCTTACTATGGTTCGCTTCACAAAAAAGTAATGTATCATCTGCAAATAAAAGATGTGAGATGATAATAGAGTCATTCGTGCCATTAGCCACCTAGAACCCAGATAGGAACCCTCCTCTAGGCGCGGCTTTCACCATCTAGCCAAGTGCCTCCATGACTATAAAAAATAGAATAGGAGATAAGGGATCTCCATGCCTCAAACCACGAGAACTGTAAAAAAAACCAGGAGTGCCGTTGACTAGTACTGAGAAGCGGGCAATGGAGACACAATGTCGTATTCACGAGATCCACCTGTTGCCAAAGCCACACCTCCCAAGCAAATATAATAGAAACTCTCAATTCACATGATCATAAGCCTTTTCCATGTCAGGCTTGCAAAGAATGCCTGAAGCTCCCTCATGCATTATGTGATCCAAGCACTCATTTGCAATAAAAACCGAGTCAAGGATTTTCTCTCACGAATAAATGTGTTTTGAGGCTTGGGAATAATTTGTTCTAACACTGGACTTAATCGACTAGCAAGAACCTTCAAGATGATCTTGTATACCCCACTCACCAAGCTTTAGGATGAAAATCATCAATTGTCTTAGCCCTATGTTTCTTTGAAATGAGAGCAATGAACATCGCATTAAGACATTTTTCAAACTTTTTAAAAGAGTAAAATTCAGAGTAAAATTCATGGAAAACCTGCAACATATCCCCTTTCACAATGTCCCAACATTTTTGAAAAAATCCCATCAAAAAACCATCTGGAACCGACGCTTTGTCTTTGGCCATACCGATAATGACCTTATAAATTTCATCTTCATCAAAAGGTCTCTCCAAGTAGCTTGCACTCTGTGAATCAATCACCTCAAACAACAAATCATCAAGCTTCGGCCTCCGGTTCCGTGATAAGGTTCTAGTAATACTACCCATTTTCTAACTCAAAGGGAGAATAAATCACTTGAGTACTTATGTGAAGTGTCTCGATAACATTGCAACGATGATGTGAATTAGCCACTTTATGGAAAAACTTCATACATTTATCACCTTCTTTTAGCCCAAGGGCCATGGATTTTGTCTCCATGAAGTCTCCTCCCCCCTCTCCAAATTAGTCACAACCGAACTCTTCCTCAATAATACCTCCTCCGAGATGTCTCCCATCAATACATTTTCCTCTAACTCCTGTAACTCCTCCAAAAGGGTAGTCTTTTGGTTTTCGATGTTGCCAAAAACTCCAAATTCCACTTCTTTAGGTCCTGCTTCAAGGCCTTAAGCTTACCTGCAAGAAAAAAACTGGGAGTACCTTCAAATTGATATCATGACCACCAAGTACACACCCTCTCTTCAAAACCATCAGCTGCTAGCCACATATTTTCAAATTGGAAGTAACAGCAACCCCCATGAATGCCTCCACAATCTAGCAGAATTGGTAAGTGATCTGAGTTAACTCGAGGCAACCTCTTCTAATATAACTCCGAATAATGAGCCTCTCATGAATGAGAGACAAGGAATCTATCCAATCTCGACCAACCCTGACTATTTGACCAAGTGAATTCACCCCTACCAAGTGGGAGGTCCAAGTAAAAAATAAACTTTGAGAAATCCTCCATAGCCACAGGATTACAATAATTTCCCGATCTCTCACTGGGATATTCGGTACTATTAAAGTCTCTACCCATACACCACGGCACTTCCCATAGAGAATATAAGCCCGCCAACTCCTCCCATATCTTGTCACCAACCCCATTCGGCCCATAAATGCCTGCAAAAGCCCACTCCCACCTGTCAACAACATTTTTAAAACAACTAGCAACTGAGTAGTCTCCAACACACTCCTCGACCACTTCAACTACTCTTTTATCTCACATTCACAACACACCGACTAAAACTCCCAAAGAGGCTAAGTAAGACCAGTCCACATACGGGCACTCCCATAAACTAAGAACAATACATCTATCAATAAATTCCATCTTTGTTTCCTGAAAACACAACACATCAACCTTCCACATCTGCAATAACGATTTTATACGAAGGTGTTTATTGTGATCATTAAGCCCGTACATTCCAAGATCGAATCTTAGGCTTCACAGAAACAAAGCGTACCCCTCCCTTTCGGTCTATCCCAACCACCACTCCCTTTCGGTCTACCCAACCACCACTCCCTTCCTTGGCGTCGTAGTTAATAGAACAAGTAAGTATTTTAAGTTCTCTGTCTCGCTTTGTGGTTGACTTCATTCGACTATCTTCAATTGCTACAAGAAGAGCCCTAAACTGTTCTTCAAAGCCTACACAAGAAACCCTAACACAAGCTTGTAGATCCTCCACCTTTTTAAACACCCACTCTGATGTACACCTCACTGAATTAAGATTGGGTGGGAGTGTGCACAGAGGGGTTGGTTCAGCCCCAAAAAGGTACTCACTGTCACAAATAGCCAACTGTAATGCCATCTCGGAACTCACTGAGCCTGAATTTGTGAATGCCATCTCAGAACTGTCGCTAGGAACCTGAGAACTAACTCTATCAAAAACCCCAGTAAAATCTGATGAATTCACTATCTTCTTGCATAATCTCATAAGTTATATTGGTACATCTACACTAGAAGATCTCAAAAGTGGCATGAAGAAGGATACAACTGCCTTGCTACATCATTCTCCACTTTCTTCATGCCTTATTTTGGACAAACATTTTTTTTTATAAGTAATAATATTATGTATATATATCAATAGGAGTAACCAAGTACACTAGACGTATACAAAAAAAACACCTAGCCCATACAAGAAAGCCCATAATGACCCAAAAGCCCATGAAAACCTACCCAAAATACACCAAACCCGAATTGGAAAACTATCATTACACCTCCCTGACCCCATCACCTAGATTCCTTAAAAATAATCCTCAACCCGAACATCACAAAGCCCTCCCTTTACCCTTCCCTCGACTTGAGCTACCTCCCTTAGTATCGTAGTTGATTGCCCATGAAAGATTCTTCAACTCCTTGCTTTTCTTAAACTTAGATTTGGTTTCAAGCACGTGGCTCGACTCGATTGTAGTGAATAGTATTTTAAATTGGTCTTCATATTCTCCTTGTTCTCCATATGAAAGTCCCAAGGTTTGTAGAAACCCGTTATCTTTATTCAGAATCCAATCAGATGTTGAACCCGCTATATCGTTGATTGGAGGAAGAGAAACCAAGGGAACAACATTATCCCCAGCCACAGTACTCGACTGCGCTCCTGACTCTAAACCTTCCCCCACACGGGGCACCAACGCCAATTCTGAACCTTCCCCCCCACACGAGGCACCAATGACAAATCCTTCCTGCGCAATGGTTGCTTAACATCTATATGGTTGTTGTCCCCTCCATCTGTTACCATTGCAAATTCCTCCCCTCCATCAACATTGTGTGTATTAGCTCCACCCCTCGACGATCTTTGCCGTGCTGCTTCCTCAAGAGGGGAAGCACTACCTTCTGTTGCCCCGTTTGCATCTTCTAAAAGAGGCTCAACTGTATCTTCCAAAATACTCGAGACCTTGGAGGGACCCCCGTCTTCAACTACAAATGAACCCTGGACAAAAGGACCAACTTCATCTGCAACTGGTGCCTGCGACCCTACAGCTCCCTCAGAAGGCATAGTGACATTGGCATGAACAAAGATGTCAGCGTCCAATGACCCAATCGTCGACACACCCTTTGCCTGCACACTTTTCGGCACACTTGGTAGCACACTTGTACCCACAACATCAAAGGTCCAGCCCCTTATCCACTTTAATCATTAAATCTCTTACATAATCCATAACTCCCTTCAATTGGGATTTGACATCCCACAAGACTCCCTCCAACTCACCCAATGTCACCTGAGATCTTTTGTCTCCTACAAGTGCATTGCCCTTTCTTTCTACTGCTGAGCTTATCTCAGCCTGACTACCCGCCAATGACCTCAACATCGCTGTGTACGAAGCACCTTTGAATGAGGAAGGCCTTCCCACTGTTTTTCCATCAACAAACTCCCCACTTCTAGTAGTGGCTTTGGATTCAGTGACACTTAGAATGGATTGCAGAAAGCCTTTCCATCCAAATGACATCTACGCCCTCCGGAATCACCAACAAACATTTCCTCCTTCCATTTCGGAATTTAGAGAGCTGCAGAAAACTACCCATTGCATTAACATGATGTTGAATGCTAAAAACTTCATTACCCATCCTTAACTCTCTGAAGAAACCTTCATAGCAGTTAAGTTCTAAACAATCCTCAATCCCCTTAGCCACCCACGAAGCTTTTGGACAAACATAATGAGGCATAATGCACAACAGCCACACTTGTCAGGAGTGCAATGTAACGCTCCAATAGAAGGCACAATCACATGGTCTATACTCCAAAAGGACTAGTAAATGATATAATTCGAGCCTCATTGGAACCTTATAAAGAGCAAAAACTTTTCTTTTCCAAGCAATATGAGATCTCATACACTACCTACCCTTATCTTTATCATATAGGGTGTCACCATTTGTAACGCCCCAATAAAAGACCCAAACCACATGACCTATACTTCAAAAGGATTAGTCAATGATATAATTGAAGCCTCATTGGAACATTATAAAGAGCAAGAACTTCTTAGTCCCAAACAATATAAGATCTCATACACCACCTACCCTTATCTTTATCATATAGGGTGTCACAATTTCCCCCCTTTAAATTCCCGACATCCTAGTCAGGCTTGTCTTTCGTAGGTGACATAGCTCAAGTCTCACATTTCTGGTTGAGATAGGCTCTAATACCATTTGTAACGCCCCAATAGAAGGCCCAAACCATATGGCCTATACTCCAAAATGAGTCAATAATATAATTGAAGTCCCATTAGAACTTTATAAAGAGCAATAAATTCTCATTCCCAAGCAATGCGGGATCTCATACACCACCTACCATTATCTTTATCATATAGGGTGTCACATGCAATGACTGTGCCTTCGAAGACAGAGAGAGATGACTAGAAGAGATTAGATTATTGTTTGTTAGAACTATGTTTCTCTGGGCCAATGCTGTAGATTTTAATGGCCTAGATTTTCATGATTTTCTTGTTTCCCTACCTTCTTCTTAGATAGGTTTAACTCATACCTAGGCTAAGCCTATTCTTATTAATATAATATAATCGTTTACCTATAAAAAAAATTCAAATATTATTTTACACATTACTTATCCAAAAAAAAAAAAAAACTGTAAGTCTTTTGGTCAAAAGGGAAGTAACATATATGTCTCTACTGTAAAAAACAAACCATTGGCAAATCAAAACCAAGGAATGAGAACAAGAGAGTCAACAACTTTGAAGCACTCAAAAGATTTAAAGAATGGGCAAAGAACACTGCACCATACACATGATTGTCCTAAACTGAATGGACAGAAAAAAATAATCTAAAGTTGGTAGAAATATCAGAATAAATTTTGATAAGAAAACAAAATCTCCAGGGTAGTAAGAAATGGTGAAAAAACTTTCATACGTGACAGCCTCATTTAGGATAAGAGCATGTGGCAAAAGTTGAAGCAAGCTCTAAGAAAAAAATAGAAACAGAGATTGGCCATATGCATTGAAGAGAGAAAAAGATCCAAGTCCAATAGACAATCTTATTTGTCCTCTTCCTTCTGTCTTCTTTTCTCTCTCTCTACGTTTGCTATTTCTTCACTAATGGCTCCACTCAAACACCTTTTAAGGATCATTTATCATCATGTTTCTTTTTTTTTTTATAAGTATTTATCATCATGTTTCTAATTTTATAATGACGTCATATAACTAAAATTCACATTTTTTACAAGTTCAGTTGAAATTACATTGACCGCACTTATCCTAGATTTGGAGGGCGTAATTTCAAAAATAGGTCTACAACTCTGAAACAGCACCACTTATTTTTCCAAACTGCAGTGGTCAATGTTACACAGTGTTCTTCGTTATTATTTCAAACAAGTGCCTAAATTAGACCTCAATGTCTTTTTGGATGCGTTGGCTTAAGTAAACTGCTCTGTGAGATACAACTTGGCTGGAACCTATGGCCAATGTGAATGAGCAGAAAACTTAATGTTAACGACAGCATTGCTTGATGCCAAATGGAAATAAAATACACATAAAAAGGCCAAATTAAATCCCACATGTGCTCAAAAATTTCAGGAAAAAATCAATAAAGTTTTCTCAAATCGAGCGTAAACTGAATAATCCTAAAATTTTCCTCAAAACTCAAGGATGATTACTTGAAATTTGATGGAAGAATAAAACTCCCATACCCTCCCCCTTTACCTTTGGAGTGCCCCATAATGCTCGCATTTCCAAGTCAGAAGTCTTGGAAACAATACCTTCAGGTAATGCTTCACTTCCATGAGGTCTGCAATTATTCTAAATAAATGAAAAAAAAAACAAAATAAGCAACAAATCCCAGCAACTTTATATGAGAGAAAAGATGCCGAACAACAAATGTAAAATCTTTGGGATGAAGAAAAAACCCCGCATTTGCTGAATTTGGAATTCTGCAACCTACCACCTATTTCCCATAATGATAATTTCTGCACAATAGGGGAGAAAAATGTTTGAAGATTTAAACCATAAAATATCAATTTACCAAAAATAATTGTTGAATTACTCCTGTTGTGCATTACTCCAGTATCAAAACTTCAAAAGCATAAATTAGATACTGGAGTAAATAAATATAGCTACCTCTTTGTAATTAGGAGCTACGAATGCACTCCCTATAAAGAACACAAGACAAAGCAAAGTTGCTGTGGGGAAAATACTACAAAGGCATGATCTCCGACCATTCGGATCTGCAAATACAGTTACCTGGGAAGAAATGGAAAGTGTAAGCCTCAAGAAGACTTTTTTTTCCTATCGGTAAACCTCAAGAAGATAAGTTGCTAAATAATCAATATGTTCGGACAAGGCTACCAAGAAAATGAATGATTGAGCAAAATTTTACCAAATTGCAAGTCAAGCAAAGAGCTGGCAACAGTTGTTTACCCAAAAGAACAACACATGGTACCATGCAATGTAAAGATCGGCATGCTTATGAAGAAGGAAAAAGTTACACAGATCAATTTCTTTAAGAGTATCGTGAGTCTTTCTCATTCAATTCTTTAAAAATCACCACTTATTTAGTTGGAGTTCTTAATGTAGCATCATTAACATCCAGAAGGCGGCTTATCTCAATGCGACAGCTATTAAATGCAACGAAATACAATGGAGATAGCAACTCGAAGCATTGTTTAATATCTACTAAGGTTTAACGAAGACGTGAAGCAGAAAAAATGGGGGAGAACTCGAGCACCATTTACAGGTCTGTAACAACCAAAAAACATGGCCTTTAGTATGGGCTATTGCATAAATCCCCTCGAATTTTCAGCATAATGAATCTTGAAACAGCACGGCTCATATAAATACAGATTAAATCCCCACATGCCACCACCCCCGCATGTACACCACCGTGAAAAGGGCTAGAGTTGCTAATAAGCAACAGAGAAAATGAGCCAACATCTTCAAAGACCATCACCTCATCAAGGTGCACCAAATTTGAAACCAACATAAAAAAAAAATACATAAATAGATGATTTTAGGCCTGGAGGTAGGGTTCAACGGGGAAGCAAAAAAGGATAAATGTACGAAGCAAATCCAGGCCGACAGCTGAGTTTGGGTTGTAGTTTTTGCTTTCTCATACTAGTGTCTTCTGTTTTGGTCAAAACAGAGCAAGACGACAGGGAAAAAGAACAGTAGAAAAGATAAAACAAAAATTGAAGAAGGGGAAGGAGGTGGAAGAGGATGCTTACACAATCAAACTTCATATTCCATGAAACTCAAAAGCATCCAGTGAGACACAGAGACAGAGAGACACAGAGAGAGAGATTACGAAGGAACAACGTTGTGTGTTGGCTCTAACATCGGCGTAAGGACCACGTCGATGAGAGACAGAGAACCAAAAAATATGGGAATCTTCGAGGGAGAGAGAGAGAGAATGAGAGGGAGACAGAGAGAGAGGGAGATATAAATTATAATAATAAAAAAAGGGGTCGTGGGACTGAACTAGGAGACGAAAGAATCCGAACAACACGGGGCGAACGTGGAAAAAACACTTCCCATCGTCAGTTACAAATGCTAAAAACAAATGGTGCGGTTCGGAAATGCCCTCCCACGATTCCCCCCATTTATCATTTCCTTATCGCTTTTTATTTTTATTGTTCTTACTCTGTCGCTCCACTCGTATTGCTCAGTATTTTTTTAATATATTTAAATATTTTTTAACAATAAAATAATATATCAATATATTTAAAATTATTTCTTTAATCATTAAATAAAAAATAATAATATATTTTAACCAACAATCAAATGGAATATCAAAATGGAGAGATAAAATAATTTTTTCTTTTATTTTCGATTTGCATATAAAAATTTTTTTTCATTTAATATTATTTTATTTTATTATTATAATTTTTTTAAATTTTTAATATAATAATAATATTAAAAATATATTTTTTTTAATTTTTAATTTTTATCTAAATTATTTTATTTCATCTCATCTATTTTCTAAATTTAAACCGAGTCTTATGTTAATTATTAATAATATTATAATAATAGTAATATCTCTCATTGAGAAATGCAATAAGAGCACCCAACCGCGTATCTGTCTCACCAATCGGAAACGTGTTGTCACAGCTGTTTACTTTTTTTTTTCTTATTTTATTAGAGCATACTCTTTTTGTAATTTTGTATTTTTGGAGGGAACCTTTTGTATTTTTCATTACGGTCTTTCTCAGTTTTGTTGTTTTGTGAAAGGACAGAACCCTACGCTACCCTTTCTGGCTTTTACAATCCATGGCAATAGAATAAACAATTTTGGATACCGAGATACCATGCCATTATTTATTATTTTATTATTTTTTTTTTTACCTATTATTTATAAAATATCATAGAATACCTAACACAACAACTCGCAATAACATAACAAGATTTTGGCCACTAACCCCCTCTTTTACCCTTCCCTTTGACTTTTTTTTTTTTTTTAACGAGTGATGCATACCAAGGGCAGCAAGTACAAACCGAGCTTGATAATGGCCTGCAAGAGGCGTTTATATGGATCAAAAGGAATAAAATAAAAGATATTGAAAACAATGCAATAAGAATAATGAAAAATAAAGTTGGATAATTCTAGGATGCTACTCAACTAGGGATGGAGGAAGCGGCTTAAACTCTATTTGGCCCGTTTGGATTGAAAAATATTTTCAATTCATCTCATCACATATAATTTTATCATTATAATTTTTACAAATTCTCACATAAAATATAATAAGTAATTTAATTTTTTCAATTCTTAAAACAATTATAATATCAAAAAATAATGTTATAATAATATTTTATTTAATTTTAAATTTTTATCTCAACTTATCTCATCTCAACTCATGCGACCAAACTACAAGCTTGATTGAAAAACAATATCTTTGGGTGCCACTCGAATAGAAGATAGAAGACACCACTTGACACTATCTAATCACAGAATTCACTTGACACGATCAAGCCATAAACTTGAATAAAAGAAGTCATTCAACTCCACAAGAGAATAAACTCAAGTTTTGAAATCAAGGGGTATCACTGTCCACGTCCCTTTCCATTAATAATTATAACATATATATATATATATCATTTAATATTTACAGCCACCAACCATCAATAAACAAGACAACACTAAATGGAAAAATTAATGCTTGAATAAGCTACTAAGATAAAATAAATATTTAGCTACCTTAATTAATTAAGAAACAACTTCTAAAAAACCCTAACTAATGTTGTTGAACCACTTTCAACATTCACTCATAATAACTAGAAAATGTTCAAAGCAAACTTTAACAATAAAACAAATTTCTATGCAAAGCATTTGTTAAAATGAGTATGGACAACAAAATTACAGCCAACCAAGTCAATGCCACATGTCACTCATGCACATGCCATGTCAGCTTGCTGCATCCCCTTCTATGGAATGACGTGTATGATTTTGATTATGTAAATGCATGAAAGAGTAACTAGTTAGTTAAGCTAGAAATGTGGAAGAATAGTATAAGAAATATCTACTATATTAATAGACTTAATGTGACCAACATAATAATTAATATAACTAAGACTATTGGTGTAATGAAAACAAAATAAAAAACATCAAAGATAAAAATGGTTTTCTAAATTTTTATGATAACAAATATAGTATGTGAAAAAAGAGAGACGACTATTTGCTCATTGTGACTTGAAAAGGGAATATTGAAAGGAAAGAGTTTTGATAGGGAATCCATATGGCATTTATATAGTTGTAATACCGGTATTGTTGGATATGTATGACGGATAGCAAGCACAACAACACGATATGGTGTCATCTATCTCCCTCGACTCACAACCGTTTATTGTTTATACAAGAGTTGATATAGGTTATCAAAATACACTCCTCAATGAGTGAAATGAAACAATATAGAATAAGGTATATCTCTCTCAAAATGAGTAAGTGTTAAGGATCAATGCTAAAATAGAGACTGCGAGCTTTTTTTTTTGAATGAATGTTATAAAGTTTGTAGTTGCATAATTTTAGAGATCTCAAATGAGCTATTTGTACACATACGAAACTTCCTTTTCAAAATTAAAAAGATTCAAATGTAAAAAATGAGCATCATTCATTTTTCAAAATTTTCAAATAAAAATTTCTATGTTTTGCAATACCTAAAGAGCATCATTCACTGTTTAAGATTTTCGAACAAAAACTTTTACTTTTTGCATATGTCAAAAGGAGTATCATTCACTTTTCAAAATTTTTAAATAAAAGTTTCTACTTTTTGTATATGTCAAAAAGAACATTAATCACTTTTCAAAATTTTCAAACAAAAGATTCCACTTTTTGTGTATGTCAAAAATAGCATAATTCACTTTTCAAAATTCTCAACATATCATGCACATGTGAAAAGGACAATCAATTATATTTTAAATTTCAAACTTTTAAATATATCATGCACATGTGAAAAATGCAAATTGATTTTTAATGAGTATATTTTAAAAAATCATAATAATTTCTTAGCCTTAAACTTTTTTCGAATTTGAAAGAGATGTACAAAAATACTCTTAGAGTTTCATTTGTAAACGTGTTCTCTTTCTTTCTCATTGTAACACTCGTCCTTGGGGCAGGACCTTTAGAAAATGATTTTAGAAAAGGCGACAGGAATTACCGTTCGATTTAAAACTTTTTACTTCCATACCCAGGGTACAAGACTCTACATTATAAAATAAAATGTGTTTTGAGAATAAAAGAGGTTTACAACGGAAAACATTAATCTTAAAATAAAAAAGGCATCCCATACAATTAAACTCTCATGCCTAGACTTTCGTGCTCTTCTCCTTGGACCGTGTCCTTCATGACGCGTATTGCTCATTCAGTTCTTATGGGGGGAGAGGCATACATAAAAACTAAAATGAGTCGATGACTCGTAAGTATTACTTCATACAATTAAAATATACTAATATAGGTTTGTAGTTATGCATTCATCATTTTATACATACTATATGTACATGCCTATATGCATTCGTTTGAAAACATCACTGGATAGGGTTTTTCCTTGAAAATAGGTTTTCTTTTCGTAAAATGTTTATCTCATTAGTGCCTTCATTTCTTAAAGAATGCGATGCATTCATACATTCTTTCTTTGGCCGGTACACACTGTTACACCCCGTGTGTTGGAGTTAGCAGTCCTTTAGACTTGAATTCTGCCCGTGGCCACGGGTTGGGAATCTCTTTCAGTCAGGGGGTAGCACTGGGTGCACTACTAGTACTACTTACCCGGCATTGCAATCTGCCCAGTCCTTTGGTATCCTTTTTATTCATTCATGTGGTCATTACGTATTTTCATGCATTAAATATTCAGTACTTTCTTTCAGTTCAGTCCTTTCCTTTTCAGTCATTTTCATTTAACAGTTCATTCATGGAAACACGTCATTTAAAAGCATGGGTTTAAACATTATCTTTCATGGTATCCATAACGCATCAATTCATAGGGACATTTTAACATCAGTTCATAGGGACATTTTTAAAATACTTTCTTGACATTCTTAAAGCATCACTTAAAGCACGAGGCATAAGTCTCAACATTTATTTTCGTAGAAAATACATACAATAGATATTGTGTATAGTCATCCATTCGCATGCATACAATTAATACTTTGGTTGTGTAAAAAGGGGCTGCCAAGAAGGGGCCATACATACGTATACCTTTGAACACTTAGAATGCTTTCGTAAAACATCTTTCGTGTCATTTCGTAAAGTATCGTAAAAGAAAAGCATTTCATTTCTATTTCATATCCTTTAGAAAACTCTAGAAGAGTATGAACATAGTACTTACTTGGACTCCATGCTATACTCATTTCATGCAGTCCATTCATGTGCGTGTCAGATTGCAACCTACATGCATACACATAACCTTTACGTCATTCTCTATCTAGTCTATAAGCAACTTAAACTAGAAATAGAGCTACACTTCACTTCAAATACTCTTCTTCTATCTCGTGCTCTTACATACCCTTTACTAAGCTAAAATCTTCGGGATCTATTTATGGTCACTACCTCTTCCAAACTTAAGGTTTTACCTCGAGTGCTCATCCACTAAAGTGATCCCATGATTCACCTTAGGATTAAGAAACTAAGACCTTCGTCTTACTCTTTCTATTGACCACATTCCGACGGATGATTCAGACCGACATAATCACACATCCCAATCCTAAACAATACACTCGTTACTACCTTGATGCATCTTAGCTCACACTAAATCCTCATTCCCATCCATACACACCACACAGCTATAAGCTAACTCTGAGGCTTAAGCACTGTGTAACCATGCTTAGGACAGATTACCCATTATATATGGTGAATCTGTCTGGTACATGTGTCTCACCAGATTACATACATACCTTATCCCTTCATCACCTAAGACCAACATATAATCCGTTGATCACATGCTTGTAGGGACAAGCCCCATATTCCGATACCAACATTCTCTTAACCCAGCTAGCATGACTTTTCATTCTACCCATCCCTTTTGACAGTTCATCCCAACACTTAGCACGACAAAACATCCAAACATATTTCATAATCTTAAGATAAAAAACGATCAAAAGTTATAGTGCATGTCTAAAAGATCTGTAACATCCAGAGTATTAGAGACAACACGCTCCTTAAATACATGCAAAGACTAATATAACTTTAGGCTAATCCATTGAGTAGCTCGCACAACTAGGCCAAGAAAACCGAAATACTATCAATAAAATGGAGCATCGAAGTGATGAGCTTTGTGTCATTGTGTTGCCGCCTAATCGACCTACTCTAGACGATCCTCTTTTGCGTCTCTTAATCCTGACACATGATCTACCATTCTGAGGGGAATGGTAGTTGGGACTAGTTATTGAGATTTGATTATAAATCTCGATAGGTTAACAAATAACTTTAACTAACAATGTACAAATGCATGCATGATAGTAAAAACATGAATGCTAACTTGAATATGTGTGAACGTGACGTAACTTGGCAAATAACATGACATGAGCTGACATAACCTGAGCTAAAGTGAACTGAACATGAATTAAACTTGAAATTGAATTGAATGTGAAATAAACATGACTAAACTTGAAACTAAATATGAACTTGGAATCTTGTTGCCATAATAACTACTTAATTAAACATGAACTGTGGATGTTACACATGTCCCATTGAGCAGTGTGCCCCTACCGATACCGCATCACATCATATGTATTTGCACCAGCTGTGAGTATGTTAGCATACGCATCACACCATGGGTATTTGCACCTGCTATCGATATCACACTAGCTGTGAATACATTAACATACGCACCACACCACAAGTATCTACGTCTGCACAAGTGCGTATAATATGAAATTGAAATGAAATTGAACTATGGTTTGGAAACATCGGCGTTGGTATCTGATTTCACTCCAACGACAAGTTACTCAGGCCTCATTTGAAGCCTGTTGACAGTACTTTGTCAACCTAGAGAATATTATACCAGTTTAAACATTCCGACAAGAACAATAGAGTTCTACTAAGATATTACCTAATCCTAGCACTTAGGGTTGTGATAAACGTAAAAGATTCAATTGACTGGAAAATATTATTTTTCATGACGAACTCCAAACTCATGACATAATGTGGAATGAAATAACACAACATATGACATAACTTGACATGGCGTGACACACACATGAGATTAGTGATATGACATAACATGATACGTAACAGATAAACATGGCATAATCATCACGTGCAACAGTTAAGCATGGCATAACGTGCAACATATAAATATGTTGATCGGTGCAAAACTGCAAGTCTATAGTATTGTAGTTTTATAGTAAAGTGATGAGAAGAGTATCGTCCTTAGGGATTGGTAACTTACTTTTGACAAATACCAAAATTATATTAATCTTGACTTTATTTAGAAAAGTCACTAAGATTTTTGTAATTAAAAATTAAAATAAAATTAATTCAAAGAGAATACTTAAAGGAAAATAAAGATATTGTTCAAAGATAAATCAATAGGAAAGAAAACTTCTAGGAAATTGATTTCACCTAATTCCTCACTATGCTTTACTCATCTAACTAATTGAATTTAATTCTCTCTGTTTGTTAGCAAATCTCCACAAACATCCAAATACCCTTTTCGATAGTCAATTAAAAATTATTCTTGTTCATCATTTTACACAAGAGTATGCAAATTAATAAAACAAGAAAGCAATAAGACCAATGATTTTAATACTACATAGGTTCATATAAGTCTTTCGATCTCTATAATTACCTATGCCGAAATATCCAAGATCTATCATATAATTCCCTCTTTCGACAGCAAATCACAAGATTAGAATCATCTAATTAATGGCCAGTTAATTAGAAGCAATAAGCTCATAATAAATCAAATAAACAAAGAAGAGAATTATTTCAAATTAACATAGAAAAGCAAGCATAGTTCGGAACTAGATTACATTATTTTCCTAGAATAAAGAAAATTTAGTTCATGCTAAAAATTAAATTCAACATAAACGAATTCACCACAATTTTTCTGAGAGAAGAATAAAAGAAAATGAACATTGAAAATGCTCTTCACAGTCCGCAGTGTCATCCCTCGCAAGCCACAGCGTCTGAAATGAAAAACTCCAAAGAAATGGCCCTATGAAAAAAACTCTCTAATTTTGTGTTAATGATATGCTTAAATAGGGTAGGAAATAAACCCTAATGTCTTCATATTCCCGCCACAAAATCGCCTAAATTTTAGGACTCAACTTGGTAGCCACATACGTGCTCTAGGAGTTCGAATTTGGAAATCTTTATTGGAGACATCTTTTAACCCTTTAAGATAGCTTTTCAACGGATCAAGAATCGTATCAATCCGATATTGGAACAGAAAATTATGATTAAAATACTAAAGTGTGTCCATTCTGTCTGCTAGCGTGTTTTGGACTCTGATCCGAATTACTCTAAAACCCCATCATTATCTTCATTTAAAGAGTCCTACACTCATTGAAAGTTCTTAGGTTATTCCAACGTCTTGCCCACTTGAAAGTCCTTTGAATTCGAATGGGTTTGGACTTGCTTTTTTATAAATTCTGAAATTAAATATAAAAATCTGCTTAGGAGTATACTAAAATAAATAGAAACTCAATTCAAGAATACACATTAATTCTAATGATTTCTATTAACATTTTAGCATTTTAGTCCAATAATAGAGTATTTAGACTAAATTTTAAAGTTAAGAAGTGATAAAATATAAGAAACTATGCAAGTCATCAAACACCCCCAAGCTTACAACTTTGTTTATTCTCAAACAAAAAATAAAATAAAATAAAAGACCATTATAGACTATCAACTTGACCCCATAGAGAAGTTTCATCAATCACCAAGCCATGATCTGAATTAGATTTAATCACTAGTATCTTACTCTTTTAACATCGAGGATAGAAAGAAAATCAATAAAAAATTTAGCAATTTGTCAAGCAAGAGTTAAGCATTTACTTCAACCTAAAGCTAAGACCTTGAGTATGTGTGTGATATAGTCAATTCAACTCCAAACCACCTACAAACTCAGATAAAAGTAGAACAACTGAAACTAGAAGAATTCTCTCAAAACTTGACCCCATAAGTCCAATTTTCAGAAATCATCTCCACTAATGTAGTCAAACCAAAATCAGAAATCAAAAGGTCTTTAATCAGGTTGTAATGGCAGGCCACAGGGTGAGGGTTAAGAAAGAAATGGATATGGAAAATAAAAGCAAACTGAGAAAATACTTAGTAAAAAAAACAATAAAAGAGATATCCACATGATTCAAGCCATAACTCTTCCTCGACTATATGCTCATACTTGTGATATTATTGTTGCTGTAATCAATGAAGCAATACAATCTACACATTCAACAAAATCTAAAGTGATTTGCACTCCACTTATTTATTTTTTTTTTATTTTTTTTTGCCATGATAGATAAATCACCTATGAATAAAAGACAAATCCAGCAAAAATACCTTTTTCATTCAGCCCTCCCACCTTTTTCATTCAGCCACCTCAATTCTTGTAGCCTTTTCAAATCTTCAACCACTTCAACCTTTTGTTTTTTTTTCTTTGTTCACCTTTTTTTTTTTTGTTTTTCAAATGCTTTGACCAAATAAAGCATAATTTCCTTTGAACTAACTTTCTCTTTAAATGTAGATTTTCACCAAAGTATTTTCTCAAATTGTAAAGGTAAATTCATGGTCTTTCAGGCTTAGAACGAGAATAGTTTATGTAGTTAAAAAACAAATAAAGGCTTATGTAAAATAAGGCTCAAGGGGGTTGACTATGGGAATACACCATGCAATGATGGCATGATAATCAGGACGACTAGGAAAGCTTTTTGGTTATAACAAAAAAATTGCCTAGATCATTTCTCTAATATTTGGTATCAACTAGGATTTCGCCTCAAGGATCCATCAATGGATTCTAGAGCAAAGCAAGATTGAACTCTCCTGAGCCAGTTAATTCAACTCATTCTCTTCATAAGCAAAATTGAATAAAGAAAAAGAAATTACTATGTGCTCAATTATGTTCAAGGTCAAAGATTTAAATC